>NC_052164.1:11160995-11305639 GCF_902713615.1 Scyliorhinus canicula
GAGAGAGCGACAGACAGAGAGAGAGCGACAGACAGAGAGAGAGAGCGACAGACAGAGAGAGAGCGACAGACAGAGAGAGAGCGACAGACAGAGAGAGAGCGACAGACAGAGAGAGAGCGAGAGAGAGAGAGAGCGACAGACAGAGAGAGAGCGACAGACAGAGAGAGAGCGACAGACAGAGAGAGAGCGACAGACAGAGAGAGAGCGACAGACAGAGAGAGAGCGACAGACAGAGAGAGAGCGACAGACAGAGAGAGAGAGCGACAGACAGACAGAGAGAGCGACAGGCAGAGAGAGAGAGCGACAGGCAGAGAGAGAGAGCGACAGACAGAGAGAGAGAGCGACAGACAGAGAGAGAGAGCGACAGACAGAGAGAGAGAGCGACAGACAGAGAGAGAGAGCGACAGACAGAGAGAGAGAGACAGACAGAGAGAGAGAGCGACAGACAGAGAGAGAGAGCGACAGACAGAGAGAGAGAGCGACAGACAGAGAGAGAGAGCGACAGACAGAGAGAGAGAGCGACAGACAGAGAGAGAGAGCGACAGACAGAGAGAGAGAGCGACAGACAGAGAAAGAGCGACAGAGAGATGCAGTGAAAAAATCTTCATGAACAGAAAGTACCGAGGGCCACAACATCTACAATCTTTCAACTGACCTACCCACCAATAAAACCAGAGGTCAGATCCCCGGCCTGAACAGAAATTAACTTGTGAAGTAACTCATCTAACGTTGACATGTTAATTAGACTTGAGGACACATATCCACAAGAGTAATTAGTTGTGCCACTGTTGTCCTCATGATTCCTCTGACTTGTATGAGAAATAGCTCACTGGGATACAATAAAATTAAATATAAGGTGTGGGATTGTGGATAAACAACCAGATAACAGCTATAATCTAATAAATAACCAAATATGGCTCAAGCATACTGAAGAGAAGATGATGCTTACCCGGAGTCTCTTGATCCCTGCGCGTGTTATCTGCTGACAGTCATACAGCTCTATCCTCTCCAGACTGTGACAGTTCTTTAGATGTTCGAGGGATGCATCCGTGATCAGAGGACAGTTATCTAACTCTATCACTTCCAATCGATCATGAGCACAGGCCCCATTCCCAAGATGGCGAATTCCATCGTCGGTGATCAATTCACAGTGCGATAAACTCTGCAGCAGGCAAATGCGTTGGAAACATTAACTTCATTCACACAGTGCTTTCAACCTCAAGCACTGCAGAAAGGATAAAACAAATTCCATGCCAGGAAGGGAAGGACTAGGTGGGTAGGGGAATGAAAGCTTGGTTAAAACAAGTTTCAAAAAGATCTTTCCAAGGTGGGGAGCGAACTGGAGAGTAGGAAGGGGTTAAGCAAGGGTGCTTCGGAAAGTAGGGTTGACGTGTCAAAGAGAGGGGAAGGATGCATACAAGGACAGAGTCAGGAGAGATCCTGGCCAGATGGGGCTGGGAGAGGTGAGGGAGTGATTTAAAACCCAGGACTCAATTTAAAACCCAGTTCCAAGTGCAGGAATAAAGCTTGCATTAAAATCTGTCAAGCTCGGTTGCTATTTCCCAAAATTCCTATTTAAAATGTTCCAATCATTGCCACAGTGAGTTTATTTGTTTTCCACCAAATGGAGGTCCTAAGGGTGCTTGGTCACACTCCAAATATTTCGGAAATCTTTCCCTTCCAGCAGTTATTGGGAAAGCGGAAGAAAAGGAAAAGCAGCACATCAAGTAGAGAGCAAATCCTAAAAATCACCCGCATAGAAAATTGAAAACCATTACAGCAGAAATTGCAGCAGAATAATTGCACATAATGAGGGAAATCGATATCACAAGAATGCCAGCAGGTTGTAAATCTCACCAGCGGAAATAAAGAAAACAGGGTCGCTAATGAAGCACAGCCAGAGTTAGAGGGGCAGTAAAAACAAATTCAGACACATAAATCTACTGTTGAATTTTTATTGTAGAATTTGGGCACCCACAAAGTCAACTCATTTTCTTTTGTACGGTGTAAGGAGGATTTTCTTAGGACAGGGTTAGACACAAGAGTTTGCTAATGGTAAATGTGAAAGTAGCATTTTTGGCCAGCTAACAGTTGACCAACACATGCCCACTGGTGCGACTGATGAATTGCCTGCCAGCTTAAAGCACTGATGGAAACTTAGATCAGTGTTTGGCTCAAGTTACCCTGATGGCCAAAGTGGACAAGCATCAAGAATCTTGCCATTGTTCGGTTCTGAATAGATTTAGTAGGCCCAACACTCAGACTTAACAAGGGGAAGGGGAGAGGGGAAAAGGTAAAGGGATAAAACAAAACAGAGCGAAGACTTGGCATGAAAACTATCGCAGTTAGCAAAAAAAGAGTTTGGTTTTCAATAATGTGTAAGTTTTGTGAGAACATCAAAATACTATAATTACACAACTTAAGCAAAGCACCTCATGAAAATGAAAACTGGGTATAGTGCTGTGTTAGTACAATGAAGACTATGTGGAGTCCTGCACATTCTCCCCATGTCTGTGTGGGTTTCCTCCAGTTTCCTCCCATAGTCCAATGATGTGCAGGTTAGGTGGATTGGCCATGCTAAATTGTCCAGGGACGCAGGTTGGGTGGGGTTGCAGGGATAGGGTAGGGGAGTGGGCCGAGGCAGAGTACTCTTTCAGAGAGTCAGGGCAGACGTGTAGACTGAATGGCCTCCTTCTGTACTGTAGGGATTCTATCTTTTCTGATTAACATATTGAAACCTCTCAAGATGATTAAAGGAGTTGACAAACTTACTTCCTGTGGTGAGGAGCCCAGAACAACGCTACATAAAATTAGAGTGAGGCAGTTCAGGGGTGACATAAGGAAACACTTCTTCACAAAAACAACTGAGCCTCAAAATTGGCTGTCAAGGCCAGGGATCAACTGAAAACGTGAAAATGCAGTTTGATAGATTATTTTAAGGTGAGGGAATTATAAGTATGAAACAGTGGTTGGTCGATGGAATTACAGATCAGCACAATCTAACTGAAAGGTGGAACACACTCAAGAAGCTGAACGAGCTGATCCTATTTTTCTGTTTCTACTCACCAATACTTGAAGCCTTGGGCAGTAGATAGAAAGCTGAATTAAAGTATTGTCCGTGATCTGTCAGAGGGAAAACAAAAGTAAACTGAATGAGTCAACATGGGATATAGAAACGTACTGCTGCAATACATCAACTTTCAGACAGGGTCAGCAGTTTCAATAACTACATTGCTAAATTTTTTGGATTCCTTTTTTGGTCAGGGATAGAGCAATTCGCAAACGTTTTGATAACAGTTCACTGGTTGCAGGAGCATTGCAATGCCAAATATTATTTTATCTTTTCTGAAAACCTTGATAATCTTGACTTCATTCACTCTGAATAAATCTGTAACAAATCTACTTCCAGTTTGCGCTGAGTTAGCAAAGTGGTGGGCAGGAAGGCAAGTAACAATTTATTTGTGAATTATACATTTTAACAATTTATTTGTGAATTATACATTTTAAAGTAATCACTTGGAGGATGCGAGCTTTACTGGAGGACCAACATTTATTGGCCCACCGTTTTTGCAACATTACAAAAACAGATATATGATGGATTCTCTAACATTGAATGCCCAAAAGGTGACGTTACATTGTTCTATGATGTGACAATTTAACACTGGTTACTATGACTAGGTACTTCAGGACGTTTTCATTGTTCAATGAAAACGTCATTCTGGAACAAAGTCAATGTTATGTACCATGGTCCTAGGATCCATGGCACGTAAAAGCACTTTTCTCAGACAAGCAAAAGTAGCTTTTTTCTTATTGCCTCATGTGATGTGATCATTGCTGGCAAGGCTCATCCTTATTTGTCCTTGAGGTTTAACGGGAGTTTTATAAAGGATTGGACATCATGTTGTTTATTCATTAGAAGCAGAAATTTGTTGAAATTGTATAATATGACATCATCACAGGCGGCACAATGAACTAAACATACTGATTTTCCGTGGCAATTTTGCAAGGTTACATTTCATGGTGGATCTTCAATCATGAATCATAAAATGATGAAATAGATACGGACTCCATTCAGTATAGATTTTCTGGAACTGCAGACTCAAAAATGAACATTAAAAAGGTAGCTAAGGTGGTTGCCAAAAGTCAGGTGACTTTTGCAATTTCTGCGCACACAATTCTCAAGCATCCAGAAAGGTCCTAATTGAATGACCATGGGTAGGGTACCCCCATTAATGGACAAGCCAAGACAAAAATACATCTGTGGAATTCACACATTCTACCATTAATGAACTTATCCAAAATGAAAATCAATGGAATTCCAGACTCCCTCTTTCCGAATTCAAAAGATGTAAAGAACCAGTTCATCACAGATCGAGTGAAACCACCTCCCATTCATCATTCATTTGCAGCAAAGACTTCGAACTTCAAATCAGTCTGGGTGGACAACAGAAGTATTGATCATGTGACTGACATGGCTACAGCGAACAAATCTTATTACCCCAAGAACTAGGGTGAAACCAAGCAATCTGCGAGCAACAACTGAATGCTAATCTGAAGGTCTCCCAACCTGGTCCTTTGCCAGTCCACCAGTACAGAAATGTGATCTCTTGGTAAGCCTGCAAGTAACTAACTTTGTAACCTGCTGAAAGTCCACATCCTTGAGGGAATTCTGCAACAATTCTGATATACGAGTCCAGCTATTGAATCCACCAAGGCTACCTTTCTTCATTGGTCGTGCAACGCATTCTTTTTCCTAACGCAAGCCAAACACTTGAACTACAAACTATCTTTCTGTGTATTACATGCAAGCATGCACTCTTTTCTTTGCCTGTATTTTTCCCTCGAGCATGTGTGTGCACCGTGTGAATGACTTGGTGTTATACTTTCAGGGCAAATGCAAAAATAAATAATCCTTTTTTGAAAAACCTATGTCAGCTATCTGCTGGTTATTTAAATTGACCACACACTCAGAATTTACAGTGCAGAAGGAGGCCATTCGGCCCATCGAGTCTGCACCGGCTCTTGGCAAGAGCACCATACTCAACCCCACACTTCCACCCTATCCCCAGTAAACCCACCCAACACTAAGAGCAATTTTGGACACTAAGGGCAATTTAACATGGCCAATCCACCTAACCTGCATATCTTTGGACTGTGGGAGGAAACCGGAACACCCGGCTGAAACCCACACGCACACGGGGAGAACTCTGCACAGACAGTGACCCAAGCCAGGAATCGAACCTGGGACCATGGAGCTGTGAAGCTATTGTGCTAACCACTATGCTACCGTACTACCCACTCAGTTGCTAAGAAACATACAGACCTTCCTTTTCAAAGACACACTGTTTACGGACAGTTAGGGAAGGGAATTGGGTTTCAGGTCTTTAATATCCCTGTCCATAACACTATGATCTGTGAACCAAAATATGGGAAGTCTGCAGAGGAAGGCATGTTAGATCTGCATAGAAAGCCAGGTCAATATTTTTGGGCTTCATTAGCCACTTGTCCAGAGAGTATTGGGCTTAATGTAATTTCTTAAAATGCGATGATCACAGAGGTTGGATATTTCATTGTGGTTATGCATGAACTTTTAGATCTAATATACCAGTTTAACTGACTTGTCTCTGTATCAGAGGTTATGGGTTCCAGGTAGTGTTTGAATTCAAATGGACTAGCACTCCAGGGCAGCACTGAAAGAGTGCTGTATTGTTAGGAGTGCCACACTTCCGATGTTCACCCCAAACCCCGAGCATTTCAGTGATTCAGATCAACACGAGCATCTCGTGGTCAAACTTCCTCCCGACCCACCACCCAACAAAACAGATATATTGGTCATTCATCGCTCTGTGAAATGCTGCTGGCACAACATGGCATCTCTGGTTGCTCAGATGAAGTTCATTTTGTGAGGTGCTTTTAAATATTTGAACATAAGGCCCACACACAAAGACCAAAATTATTTCATTATCGATACACAATGTAAAGTACTTTGTTAGGTAGGTGGAGTTGAAATGCCCATCAGCCATGATTGAATGGCGGAGTGGACTCGATGGGCCGAATGGCCTTACTTCCACTCCTATGTCTTATGGTCACTTATTCAACCATCAAGACTTTTCTGCGAATTATGGATATCAATTCAGAATCCTGCTTTCCGGATTAAAGATGATCATGTTTATTTCAGCAGCTGCTTGGGATACTTTTAAAAGGGTTGAAGGATCAAGGTTTCTCTTGTTCAGTTAGATGTAATCTTGACCACATTGCCTGAGATGCGGTTTCTGGAGAATGCATGATGCATCCAATAATAACACTGTTTGGTTCCCATTTGCCGTTCTACAGCTGAAGTCCGATCAAGTGTCAGCTCCAGCATGCTGATTCCAATCAATTAAGCATTGTAGTCAGACAGAATCTACTTCGCAAGTACAGTGAGTGGAAGCTGAACACTGAACAATTTCAAGCAAGAGAATCTGAAATGGGAGAACATAATAAGGTGATGTACCAGGAGCCATGAGCAGGAAGTAAATGGCTTGGCATGAAATGGTTGCTGGATTCCTCTTGGGAAACCACAAACTAAACTGTGACATCCCTCTCAGAATAATAACAGATTTAATGCTGATCGTGTGGGAGTTAATAATCAGCTGACTCCAAAAATAAATTTGTCCCGTGTGGCAGAAGTATCAAATTTAAGGATATCAGTCAATGATCTCTCTTGGTTGAACAAAATAAAATGAACTGGATTCTTTGCGTGAAAAGAAAACCTATCATGCATGGTCAAAGTCCATTTCCGATTGGGACAGCACATCGGACTGTAATGAGTGCAGCTCTGGGATTGGGTCAAGGGGCAGAACACTTGGTTAGCAGAGGCAAGACCAGCTGATATCTTGCCCCACTTCCACAATGAGAACTCCGAACTAAACAGGCAAAAGGAAGCTATACTCCAGAGTTTCCCAAACTGTGGGTGGTGACATGTGATTTTGGGGTTGAGAGGTTTGGGAAGCACTGTAGTACCGTTGATCCATTCCTGGGTTAACACAAAGAGGAAAAATATAGCCATTGTCAGCTCATTCCAATTTCTTCTGGTAAGTGGAAAAATAACTTGCTATTGATAGGATCAGTGCTGTGAATTCACAATCATGGAATATAGGAACAAAGGAAGAGTAGGTCATTCAGCCCCTCAAGCCTCTACTGCCACTCAAGCATGTATGATCATCTACCTCAAGCCGTTTTTCCATGCCATCCCCAACTCCCTTGATGTCATTAGTCTCCAGAAATATTACCTATCTTGCACATACTCAATGATTGAACTTCCACAGCCCATGGCTCGAAAATTCCAAAAATAAACCACCCTCCGAGTGAAGGAATTCCTCCGGATCTCAGTCCTAAATGGCTCGCCCCTTATTCTGAGCTTTGCCTGCTGGCTCGAAACATCCTTCCTGCATCTACTCTGCTGAGCCCGTTAAGAATTTCGGACGTGTGAATGAGATTGTCTCTTATTCTTCTAAATTCTAGAGAATGCAGGCCCAGTCTCCTCAATCTCTCAAAGGACAATCCATCTATCCCAGAAATGTCTGGTAAACCTCAGTTGTACTCTCTACTTGGCAAGGATATCCTTTCTTGTGTAAAGGGAGCACAACAATACACAATACTTGTATAAAATAAAGGTTCTGTACAATTGAAGCAATATATCTTGAACGCCTGCACTCAAATTCCCTTTGCAATGAAGTCCAGCATTCCATTGGCCTTCCTAATTGCCTGCCGCACCTGCCTGATAGCTTTCAGTGACTCATGTCCAAAGGGACTTGGGTGTCTTTGCTCATCAACACCTCCAAATCTCTCACCATTGAAGAAATACTCTGCACCCCCAATCCACCTACTACTTATCCACATTATATTTCATCTGCCATGTTCTTTCCCACTCACTAAGCATGTCTAAATTCCCTCAAAGCCTCTTTGCATCATCTTCAAATCACACATACCCATCCAGTTTGTGTCATCCGCAAACTTGCAAACATTTCACTTGCTCCGCCCATCCTAATCATTGATATAGGTTGTGAAAAGCTGGGGCCCATGTACTGATCTTTGCAGTATCCCAATCACAGCCTGCCAACCTGACAATAACCCATATTATTCCTACCGTTTTCTATCTGTTAACGAATACTCAATACATGCCAGTATATTGCACCCCCTTCCCCGCAATCGCGTGTGCTCTAATTTATTTATTAACTTGTGTGGGACATCAAAATTCCGTCTGAAAATCCAAATGCACGATATCCAGTGGTTTCCCTTTAGCTTTTCTGCTGGTAACATCCTCAAAAAAATTCCGACTGGTTTGTCAAATATGATTTCCCGTTTAGAAGTTCAGGTTGACTCTGGCCAATTGGCCCATTACTTTTTAAGGGTCCAGTCATCACATCCTTCATAATAGATTCCAGCATTTACCCAACTGGTTCCAGGATAACGTAGATCCCGTTTTCTCTCTCTCTCTCTTCAAAGACCCATTGGCTCTGATCTAAAACACTTGGGTGTTATTTTTGGACAGTTATGGTCTGTAGCAAAATTGTTGTAATCTGAAGAATCATAACCAACATTTATTCACAGAGCAACGATTGTAAAAACTCTTTAAAAACTCTGAAAATTCAATCACCTGAACACACTCTTCCAGGTCCATCTTCTCAAGCTCATGACAATTCTGCAAATAGAAACAGACTGTATTAAGGCAAAAACAAAATGCATTAACTCACCTACTCCCTAGCATGTTTATTCCTCCAGCAGCCTTTTTTTGGGTGGGTGGGGGGGGGGGGGGGGGGGGGGGGGGGGGGGGGGGGGGCACGTTCACTACAGTCTATAACACCCTTCCACCTAAAAGTTGAATAATTTTCAACAAATCAAAAATTGAAGTAAGAAAAATCTGATCTTCAGTGACACTTCAGATAACGTAAAGACCAAACATCCAAATTGTTTTACCCCTCTTGGAGCAAGGTGACATTTTGTCGCAAGTATTAGCGAGACCATCTCACACACAGTCACAGATTTATCCTGCGCAGTCACTCTTTCTAACAGACACTTAAACAAGAAAACAGCCTCTGTGATGTTGATGACTAAATGTGCATTGCTCAAGTGTGTATTTTTCAGAGGCTAACCATTTACCCTCCAGGCATTCAAAACATCAATTCAGTGCATAATGCTACACTTGGGACATCTGTGCACTTACCCGGGCTAATGTTGTAAATCCCACGTCTGTTAACTGTGAACATCTAGCAATCTCTAATATCCTGAGAAATAAAAGGGAAAACTTGAATGACAATCTCACTAATGTGTCCTTTTTGGTCTACTTCTGTGGTTTTGCACCATTACATGTACAACTGGCAACATCGGAGATGAATGTTCTATTCCAAAAAAATGCTTAATGAGGTAATTTGAGGTAGCCTGAGATTGTGAAAACACTACAAATGCAATTTATTTTCTTTATCATGTCGTCGGTTTAAGTCAATTTGGTTCACGGAAATAATTTCCTTAATTTCCTTTCTACTGTGAACATCAGCTATGTATTTCCAGCAATTTTATGTTTTGATTCAAAAACATAGATCGGACACAGCAAAGCTTTCAGATTCCTGTGATCTTGAATGATCTTAGCTGACAAAAACACCCAGTCGCTCCAGTGAATGTCGTTAATTGAGGACCAAGGTAGTCAATCGTTCAACAAGTAAAGCAAAATGTTACGAGAAAGTACAAAAAAGGGACACTTCTTTCTTATGACTGATGCAAATGTAGATCGACAATTATAGCTTTACACTCAGGTGGTTGCATCAGGAGAAGCACTAAAAGGTCATTACTCAGCTGCGTCTGCTTATGCATAGTTAACAGACTGTGCCTACCTAAGTCGAATGCAATTCTGTCCTAACGCATTCAAAATAGCATCGGTGATGTTGCTGCAGCCAGAGACGCAGAGTGACTGTAGTTTATGACATCCTCTGCAAATTGTAATCAGCCCCTCATCTGTGATTTGCTGCAAAATAACACAAAAACAGAAGTTATTAAGTTGTGGCCCATGTAGTGATTTGACAACGTTGTCACTTGGTGCATTCACTTGGATGCTTTGCTTGACAGTTTCCCAATCTTTCCATAAAGGGAAGGGGGAAGTAAAAACAGTAAAGGCAGTCCTCGACTTTATGCTGTTTGAATTATGAACGGCACTTAAATGTTTATAAATTGATACCCCATTTTGACTTTACAACATTGGTTTCGACTTTACGATACCACGCCAGAGTGTTTATACATTGACGTTCTGTGCCACCCATCTGCATGACTGAACAGTTCAACCTCTCTTTATTAGGTTGGAAATAAGTGTTTTACAAAGAACAAAGAAAAGTACAGCACAGGAACAGGCCCTTCGGCCCTCCAAGCCCATGCCGACCATGCTGCCTGACTAAACTATAATCGTCTACACTTCCTGTGTTTATTCTGTAAAAACTTTTTGGCACAACCATCCCAATTTTAATACGCTTGTGTTGTATTTCAATCCGCTCAGACTCGCAGAAGTTCGAGATTAAACAGACGGTGATCAATGGGAAAAAACAGCAAGACGAGAAAAGAAAAATAAATCTGATAGGGAAACATTAAACAGAATAAAAATTCTGCCAGCCTCTGAAAGTACATTATGAAGGGTTAAAGGCTAATGATTTTACTGGTCAGGATAGTTGCATTTCTGCAGACAGAAGGAGGGAGATGGGAAGTAGGTGGGTGTCGGGATGAAGCACAGGCAGACTTGTTGGGTCAAATAGAACTTTTCTACTTCTACAATTCTGATCTCTCTCTCTCCCCCTCAGTAATGAGGACCAAAACATTGTGGAATTTCCACAAAGACAAACTCAAAAACACAAATTACACTCAGCTGGAGGACTGCCCACACAGTAAACTGCAATTATACATTTATACCATCGATAAAAAAATTCAAGACGGGCTTTGCAGAATAATTAAGTTTAGGAAGACTAAATGAGAAATGGTTCTCAAATAATTCAACTTGTGCGCTTTCCCAGTCTTTGAGGAAGTGCGTTAAGGGCTGATTTCCCCAAACTTTGCTGAGCAAGTACAAGAAACTCCACCCCTTTTAAGTTAGAGCGGATGAAAGAACACAGATGTCACCATCGGTGGCTGGGGCTTCAGCATAGGGGAAAAAGGGAGGTGAGCATATTTAGAATACATCAGGTAAGGAGTAAATAAGAGAATCACAGCTCTGTAAAGTGGTCTGAGTAAATGGCATTATATTAAAGAGGGATTAAAGTACTGACACCAACAAATCTCACAGCAGCTATTTCATTGCAATGCCTGTAAAGTTCACTGATGTACAGTTTTCACGGGGTTGGGGTGGAGAGGGAGGGCAGGATGCTGCCAGATCACCCATGTATATATATGCCCCACTTGATTTCTCTTTCCACTCCATTAATTTTCAACTGCAAGATTGGTATTGATTTTAATCCTCACTGCCTCCAATATTGAAGTTATTTGTTTCAGGAAGTAACACATGCAGGGGGATTTGACAAATCGATGGCAACAATCAGAACTGGAAGGAATTCCTCTCGCAACCATGTGGGGCTGCGTGACTTGTGATGCAGAGTTGGCCATCGTGGGACCGTGTTGAACGAACTGTATCTGCATTATCACGTGGGCACAAGGGCAAGTTTGGCCAGGAAATCCTAGAGTTTGAGGTCGAGTTCAAGTTAGACATTAAGTGTTGACCAGCATGTTCGGAGCTCGCAGTGTGGCTGTGAATTTGGAGCCTGGAGAGGTTAAGAGGTGGTGGACGGAGGCTAGGTCCAGACCTCACACTTCTGCTGTTGAAAAGTTTTGAGTCAATGTGCAAATGTATCATCAGCAGCAGTAACCCTCCTGCACAGCTCCCGGTCTAAAATTCAGACCGTACAACATGATGGGCTAAAGGACCTCGTCCTGTGCTTTAAAAACTCTAACTCCCTGCGGACAACTTTCTCAAAAACAGTTATTTCAGGGTTTGTTAAAAATTCATTTATGGAATGTGGACGTCGCTGGTTAGGCCAGCATTTACTGCCCACCCCTAGTTGCCCTTCAGAAGGTGGTCATGAGCTGCCTTCTTGAACCACTGCAGACCCCGAGGTGTAGGTACGCCCACTGTGTTGTTAGGGAGGGAGTTCCAGGATTTGGAATGGCGAAACATTTCTAAGTCAGGGTGGTGAGTAGTTCGGAGGGGAACCTCCAGGTGGTGGAGTTCCCAGGTACATGCTGCTCGTCCTAGATGGTAGTGGTCTTGGGTTTGGAAGGTGCAGCCTTAGGAACCTTGGGGTGTTCCTACAGTACATCTTGTAGATAGTATGCACGACTGCTACTATTGGGTGGTGGAAGGATTGAATGATTGTGGAAAGGATAGCAATCGAGCAGGCTTTGCCCTGGATGGTGTTGAGCTTCTTCAGTGTTGTTGCAGCTGCACTCATCCAGGCAAACGGAGAGTAGTCCATTACATTCCTAACTTGTGCTTTGTAAATGGTGAACAGGCTTTTTTTTTTTGGGGGGGTTGTGTGGCACGAATGTAACTTGTCAGCCCACGCCTGGATATTTTCCAGGTCTTGTTGCATTTGGACATGGACCGCTTCATTATCTTCAGTAACGCGAATGGTGCTGAGCGTACAGTCATCTGCGAACATCTCCACTTTGAAGAGAGGCCATTGATGAAGCAACTGAAGATGGTTGGACCTAGGACACTACCGAGGAACCCCTGCAGGGATGTCCTGGAGCTGAGATAATTGACCTACAACCACCACAACCATCTTCTTTTCTGCCAGGTGTGACTCCAACCAGCAGTGTTTTACCCTCTTCCCATCGACTTCAGTTTTGCTGGGGCTCCTTGATGCCATACTCGGCCAAATGCTGCCTTGATGTCAAGGGCAGTCACTCTCACCTCACCTCTGGGGTTCAGCTCTTGTCCATGTTTAAACCAAGCTTGTAATGAGGTCAGTAGCTGAGTAACCCTAGTGGAACCCAAACTGAGCGTCCGCAAGAAGGTCATTGCTGAGTGAGTGTCACTTGATAGCACTGTTGATGACTCCTTCAATCATTTTGCTGATGATGGAAAGTAGACTGATTGGGCAGTAATTGGCAGAGTTGGATTTGTCCGGTTTCATGTGTACAGGACACACCTGGGCACTTTTTTCTACTGCCGGGTAGATGCCAGTGTTGCAGCTGTACTGGAGCAGCTTGGCCAAAGGAGTGGCAAGTTCTGGAGCTCAGGTCTTCAGTACTATTGGCGGAACATTGTCAGGACCCATGATATCACATGGAGTGAATCGTATTGGCTGAAGACTGATATCTGTGATGCTGGGGACCTACAGAGGAAACAAAAATGGATCATCCACTCGGCACTTCTGGCTGAAGATTGTTGCAAATGCTTCAGCCATGTATTTTGTCCAGATGCACTGGGCTTCTCCAACATTGAGGATGGGCCATTTGTGGAGCCTCCTCCTCCAGCGAGTTGTTTAATTGTCCACCACCATTCACAGCTGGATGTGGCAGGACTAGAGCTTAGATCTGATGCGTTAGTTATGGAATTGCTTATCTTGGTCTATTACTTGCTGCTTATGATGTTTGGCACAAGTCGCCCTGTGTTGTTGCTTCACCAGGTTGACACCTCATTTTTAGGTATGTCTGTTGCTGCTCCTGGCATGCTCTCCTGCACTCTTCATCAAACCAGGGTTAATCCCCTGGCTTGGTGGTAATGGTAGAGTGGGGGGTATGCCAGGCCATGAGGTTGCAGATTGTGGTTGAATACAATTCTGCTGCTGCTAATGGCCCACAGCACCTCATGTATGCCCAGTCTCGAGTTGCTATATCTGTTTGAAGTCTACCCCATTTCGCACGGTGGTAGCGCCACACAACACTATGGAGGGTATCCTCAATGTGGAGACGGGACTTAAATTTCCACAAGTACTGTGCAGTGGTCACTTCTACCAAAAATGCCATGCTCAGATGTACCTGCAGCAGATGGGTTGGTGAGGATGAGGTCAAGTATGTTTTTCCCTTTTGTTGGTTCTCTCACCACCTGCTGCAGTCCCAGTCTAGCAGCGATGTCCATTGGACCCGGCTAGCTTGGTCTGTGGTGGTACTACCGAGCCACTCTTGGTGATGGACATTGAAATCCCCCACCCAGAGCATATTGTGCACCCTTGCAACCCTCAGTGCTTCCTCTAAATAATGTTCAACATGGAGTAGTACTGATGCATCAGCTGATGGTGGACGGTACGTCGACTATGTATTGCTGTGCCATCACCTCTGCTTGGTCTGTCCTGTCGGTGAGAGAGGACATACATAAGAATGGTGATAGTTGTGTCTGGGACATTGTCTGTAAGGTATGATTCTGAGAGCATGATTATGTCAGGCTGTTGCTTGACTAGTCTATGAGACAAGCCCTCAGACGTTCGTGAGGAGGAGGGTTGACGAGGCTGGGTTGACCGTTGTTCCTGGTTCGATGCCGGGTGGTCTGTCCGGTTCTATTCTTTTTTCGTGCTTTGTCGCAGTTGAATACAACTGAGTGGCGTGCTGGGCCATTTCAGAGGGCATTTAAGAGTCAACCACATTTCTGAGGATCTGGAGTCACATGTAGGCCAGATCAAGTAAGGACGGCAGATTTCCTCCCATGAAGGACAGTAGTGAACCAGATGGGATTTTATGACAATCGACAATGCTTTCAAGGTCATCATTAGACATTTAACTCCAGATATTTTACTGAGTTTAAATTCTACCACCTGCCGTGATGGGATTCTAATCCGGGTCCCCAGATCATTGTCCTGGCTCTCTGGATTACTAGTCCAGCGACAGTACCACTACGCTACCACCTCTCCCAAGGTCTTTGAAGCTCAAGGTTCCCAGGATCTAAAGCAGTATCAATATCCCCAAACATTTTGCAGTGATTGCCGACTAAACATTAATTCCTTGGCTGTGATGGCCTGAGTGTGAGATATGAAGTATAGTTCTTTGTATTCCCTGATGGCAGCGTTACATGGAATTGACACAACAGAAACAGGCCATTTGCTCCACCTCATCTATGCTGGTGTTTATGTTCCACACAATACTCCTCTCATACTTCATGGTCATATTATTTGGGTAATCTTCAACTTCTTTCTTCCTCATGTGTTTACCATGTTCCTTGAATATATCTATACTAGAATCATAGAATTGTTACAACACAGGAGGCAGCAATTCAGTTCTCTGCAACAGCAACCCAGCTGGACCCAGTCCTCCACCTCGGCTCTGTAGCCCTGCAAAAACTTCTCTTCCGATAGTTATCCAGTTCCCTTCTGAAAACCGCAATTGAATTGGCATCCACCACATGCTCAGGCAGTGCATTCCAGACCAAACCACTTGTTGCACCAAGAGGTTTTTCCTCATGTCGCCTCTGATTCTTGTTAATCACCTTTGGGTTCTCGACCTTCTGCCGATGGGAACAGTTTCACCCCATTTACTCTATCCCGACCCCTCATGATTTTGAACACGTCTAATAAATCTCCTCTCTACCTACTGGCAGCATGGTAGCACAGTGGTTAGCACAGTTGCTTCACAGCTCCAGGGTCCCAAGTTCGATTCCCATCTTGGGTCACTGTCTGTGCGGAGTCTGCACGACATGATCCAAAATGACAATCCAAAGATGTGCAGGTTAGGTGGATAGGCAATGTTAAATTGCCCTTTAGTGTCCAAAAAGGTTAGGTGGGGTTACTGGGTTACAGGGATAGGGTGGAGGCGTGGGTTTAGGTACGGTGATCTTTCCAGGAGTCGGTGCGGACTCGATGGGCCGACTGGCCTCCTTCTGCACTGTAAATTCTATAATTGTATGACTTTCTCTTCTCCAAGAGAAGCAAACATAAGTTCGACAGTCTATCCACAATACTGAAGTCTCTCATCCTTGGAACCATTCTCGGAAATCTTTTCTGCACCTTTTATAAAACCTTCACATCCTTCCCTTGAGACTGAACTAGTGTTTTATGTTAATAACTTACTTGCTTTTGGACTGTATCCCTATTTATACACCTCCGGATTCAGTTTAATTCATTAACTGTGTTCTCAACCTTCCCTGTCACCTTCAATGATTTATGCACATATGCCCCTGCATTTCCTTCAGAACAATTTACTTTATTTTGTGCCACTGCTCTTCATTCTTCGACCAAAACGTATCACTTCACACATCTCTACACTAAATTTCATCTGCCTCATGTCAGCCCATTCCATCAGCCTGTCTATATCCTCTTCAAGTCAATCACTATTGCCCTCTTAGTTCACGATTCTTGCATCATCTTCAAATTTTGAAATAGTGCCCGTCCACCCAATATAAATTAAGTAGTGGCCCCCTCTATATACCATTTCCAGTCATAAATAACGGTTTCTGTCATTCATGTTTTTAATAGGCTTGAAATAAATAAACAGTTGCATAATGCAATTCTAGTTATGCTAAAAACTAATGATTCAAAATACCACATGGCCCAGAATAAAATGTGTACTGGCCCTGATATGTTTCACTTACAAAGCATTGTTTTACGATGTTTAGGGACTATGTTTAAAAATAGGAAAACAATGCAACAGTAGATTTAGAAATTATATGGCCAACACCTCAAATTTGGCACTACACCCTTGGTACGTGGCTTGGCAGGGATCTTGCAGGTGGTGGTATCCCCATGCACCTGATGTCCTTGTTCTTCTAGGTGGTACAGGTTGTAGGTTTGGAAGGGGCTGCCGGAGGGAGTCTTGGTAAGAATGCCAAGCTTCTGACCTGTGCTTGTAACCACAATGTTTCTATGACTCGTTCAGCTCTGGTCAATGGCAACCCCAGGATGTTGATAGTGGAGCATTCAATGATGCCAAAGAATGCCAAGAGGCAATGGTTAGATTCTCTCTTCTTGAAGATGGCCATTGCCTGCCACTTGTGCAGCACAAATTGCTACTTGCTACTTATCAGTCCAAGCATGAATGTTGTCCAGGGTCTTTCTGCATAGGGACACAGACTGCTTCAGTATGTGACAATTTCACGAATGGTGCCAAACATTAACGGACATCCCCACTTCCGACCTTATGATGGCAGGAAGATCTTTGATCAAGGTGAAAATAGTTGGACCTAGGGCACTACCCTGGAGCACTCCTGAAGCAATGTCTGGGACAGAGGTTATTGACCTCCAGTGACCACAACCATCTTGCTTTAGGTAGGACTCAAACCAGTGTAGAGTTCCCCGCTCCACCCCAATTCCCCAGGACTCTAGTTTTGCTGGAGTTCCTTCATGCCACACTCAATTAAATTCTGCCTTTTTAGGTCAAGGGCAATCTCCCTTATCTCACTTAACAGCTCAACAGTTATAAAAAGGTGAAAACATGTCCAAATCATGTTAAAATATTTGAAGTTTGGTTGTGACATTCCGAAAAGAATACTGGAAATGTGGCTGCGAGTTGCACTGAACTCTGACCAATAATTAACAAAATGCAACATTTTCAAGCAAATGTAGAACACTGCTTCTAAGTAACCTTCTTTGAGAGGCAATTTTACAAGATATATTTTGCTCTCCTAGAAAGTCCAGATGTTTAATGATAGAGTATAATTTTATTGCAAAAGTTGAGTTCTTTCACGTCTTCCATTATATGTACTTACAGAGCACGTCTGCAGGTTCAGTGTGATGAGCTCAGGACAGTGGGCACCAATGTATTTCAGAGCTTCATCTTCTAACTGCATATATAACAAACAGGGACAACAAAATAGTCATTTAATAATTCAGACATTGCTGATGAAAGAGAATCTGTGTCAACTACAATTCAATTACAATAGCATATGCTGATTTAGTCATCGTTATACCTGTGGGAGGAAACTAGAGCACCCAGAGGAAACCCACGCAGACACGGGGAGAACGTGCAGACTCCACACAGACAGTGACCCAGCAGGGAATCGAACCTGGGACCCTGGTGATGTGAAGTCACAGTGCTATCTACTTGTACTACCGTGCTGACCTTCGGAGTGTTCCGACTCATTTACTAGAATAGTAACCCAGGAAACATTAGACTGAATGAAACCAGGTCTATTTCTGAGTAACCATCCAACTACTAACCCTCCATCCCCAAACCTGTAAATCCCCACTGACCCTACGACTCTCCTTCACCCACCTCCCCAACCAGCTGGCACCTTACACTACCTGCCATCTACCACCCTAACACTTGCCTCATTCATCTTCTTCTTAGGCAGTCCCTTTGAGTCAAGGATGATTTCCTTCCACACTAAAGAGGAGTTTTCAGGTGACTGAATTGTCCAATGTGTGATCTGCACAGCTGGGGCAGACGGTGGTTGGAGTACTCGTATTGCCACGTGTTCCTTTTACTGTCTAGGCTTGGCTTCAGCTTGCTCTCAGCAATGAAACAGGAGGTCTTCAGCACCTTCCCAGATTCCTGCGCTTCGGGCGGTCATGGGCCAGAGATTCCCATGTGTTGGTGGGGATGCAGCACTTCTTCAAGGAGACTTCGAGGGTGTCCTTGAAGCATTTCCTCTGCCCTCTTGGCTCACTCGCCGTTGAAGCTCCGAGTAGGGTGCTTATTTCAGGAGTCTCATGCCAAGCATGCAGAGCTGGTCGAGCATGGTCAATGCTTTGATGCCGGTGATGTTGCCGTGAGCGAGAACACAAACGTTGGTGCGTCTATCCTGCAACAGATTTTGCAGAATCTTGCAGAGGATGCACTGGTGAGACTTCTCCAGGGTTTAGAGGTGCCGGTTGTACATGGTCAACAACGCTGAGCCATAGAGGAGGGTAGATATTTGTAGACCACGAGCTCGGTGCCAGCTTGGAAGTCCTAAACTTCAATCACTCTCTTACGCAGGTGACCGAACGCTGCGCTGTCACACTGAAGGTTGTTTTGAACCTCATCACCGATGTCTGCCCTTGTTGACAGTAGGCTCCTAAGGTATGGAAAGGGATACACATTGTCCAAGCCCTAGTCATGTATTTTAATAACTAGGTTGTTTTTTTTGGGGGGGGGGGGGGGGGGGGGGGTGCAGGATGGCAGAGGACCTGTGCCTTACAGATGTTTAGTGCAGGGCCCATGACGTTGTATACCTCAATTGATGAATTGCATTGAAGAAAGCTTGGAGCTCAGCCTCAGAGTCACAGATGCAAGCATCGTCTGCATGCTGCAGCACATGTCAAGAGGTTGGATCTGGCCTGCAAGCAGCAGAGGTTGTTTGCTGAGGGGGGAATGCAGCATTACAGCAAGGAAGATCGAGAAGAGTATTGGTGCGATGACAGCCTGAACATGAACTGAATCCATGGTGGAACTGTTGGTAAGGATCACAGCTTACATGTCATCGTGGAGCAGGCAGAGGATGATAAACTATTGGGGGCTGTTGAAATGGAGGAGGATGTTCCATAATCCCTCGCAGTTGACAGTGCCGAAGGTACTGGAGGTCATAGAAGGCCATGAACAAAAAGTTGTTTTTCCCTGCATTTCTCTAGTTGGTAGAATCTGCATTACAACTCTGGGAGGAGCTTCAGCCATAGTGATAAGGCAATTAAGGAGGATTCTTGCAATAATATTGCAGTAAAATTCCTCTGTAGCTACTACAGTCAGATTGGTCACCTTTCTTGAAGATTGCCGTGATTTTGGCACCCGAGATCATCTGGCATGCTCTCCTCCTTCCTGATATGGAAATTAGGTTATGCATCCATGCCATAGTGCTTCTCCAATATGTTTTAGTACTCAAGTGGGGATTCCTTCGGTTCCTGATGCCTTGTTGTTCTTCAACTATCGGATGGTCTTTTATACCTTGTGCCTGGTTGGTATTGTGCTGGGACAGTGTCTGTAGCATACCGTGGGATGGAGTACAGGACACTCGCATTGAAGACAGAGTAGCTGTTAAAGAGGTCTTCGAAGTGCTCTTTCCAGCGGGCACTAACTGCCTTTCTGCCCATTATGAGCACCTCTTGGCGCTCAGCCAGCAGCGGGACAGGGCCTTGACTGCGCTAAAGAAACCTCGCGTGTCATGGTTGTCAGCTATTTGCTGGATCTCCTGCGCTTTCTCCACCCACCATTTGTTCTTTTGGTTGCGGGTTTTTCGCTGGATGTCTGCCTTCAGCCATCTGCAGAGCTGCTTTTTGCTGTTGAGTTGCTGTTTCAGGTTCAGAAAAGACTTCAGCTCCTTCATCTCCTGGTCATTCTCATTGAACCAGTCTTGGTGTTTCCTGGCTGAGTGGCCAAGTGTCTCTTCGCAGGTACTGATGGTGGAGGCCTCGAGGACAGACCAGGGGCTGTGGGCATTTTGCGCTCTGGGTCACCAGGGGTCGTCAGCTGGAAGTGAGGTGCTGGCTGAATAGGGATCTCTTATCAGTGTCTCTGACTGCCTCAGCGTTGATTTTCCTATAGCACTGCTTTGGTCGCTGTCGCTGCTTGGGGGCTACATTAATGTTGATCACAGAGCAGATCAGATGGTGGCCTGTCCAGCAGTTATCGGATCCGGTCATGGTGTGGATGATTCGCACGTCCTCGCTGCACCTCGCTCAGATGGTGATGTAGTCAATCAGGTGCTAATGCATGGAGCGAGGGTGTTGCAGTAAGGCTTTGTGCTTGCCACTCCGACGGAAGGCGTTGGTTATGTCACCTCAATCTCTAACCCGTCTCTGGATAAAGAGGTTTCTCCCAAATTCAGTGTTGGGTTTATTAGGTGATTAGCTTATATTTATAGTTCCTAGTTCTGGCCTCACTCAAGCGAAATCATCTTTTCCTGCACAAACGCTTTCAAGGCCTGGACTTTCACCCTCTCGGTGGGTAGGAGCTGGGAACATATCCGGCTCAGCTCTTGCTGGAAATTAGCGTCTGCAACAGTGGGGAGAACGGTGACAAGTTGGGAGTCAGACCAGCTGAGCCAGGAAAAAGTTCAGAGGCAGCCACAGGAGCTTCCACCCTCGGCTGTTTAAAGGCCTGCCTTGGTGCGATGGGGCTTTGTCCCAGTTCAAATAAAAACAGCAAGGCCCTCCAGCCCTCTCTGGTCTCCCATCCACGTGACCTCCTGCCCCTCACCGACCCCTCAGCACCTACTCCTCCACACCCCCATTCCAAGGTAAGGCTCCCCAAACCACCTTTCTGGCTTCTCATGTCCCCATGTCAAGGTATGCCCCTCCCCAAACCACCCAATGAACCTTTCATGTCAACACCTTAGGCAAGAGTCCCCTAAAGGCCCTCATGCCCTCCAATCCCACATCCATTCACCCACTATGTATTGTATAAAAGCAATGAACGAAACAGAGTGCGCGTAAAACAAGTTTTAAAAACATTGATTCATAACTTCTTAAAAATGCTCAATTTTACTACAACCCAATAAAATGGTCAATCATTCAGACCCTTTAAAGTTTACAAAGTTGAAACTGCAAGTAATTGAAACCTCAACTTTGAGTAAATAAACATTGTGAAATTAACAGTAGAGATCAGACAGCCAGAGCTTTCAATCAAGCCATGGCTCAACAACCTAATGGATTTCTGGGCTTTTAGTCAATCTCGCTTTTATACAGTGCATAATGGATGAATGGGCATGGAAGTGCCATATCTTACCATGGGGAGGGGATCATGAAGAGGGCCTTTGTGCTAACCTTTTAAAAGGTCCCCCATGCAGACACCATGGTTCACAACGTCTCCGAAGTGCTGTGAATCCTGACTTACTGAAAATCTGGCCCAGCTCTATTAAAACTGCAGTGGACAATGACCTGTCTGCAATGGAGCTGGCCAAGGTGGGAATGCAAGGTGTTGGCTCTCAACCCAAACTAGCCCGCATCTTTTAAAGGCCCTGTGAGAAAATTGAAAATGCAGGGAATGGGTTAGATCCCTGGTTTGCACATTATCCACATGTCTGCGTGGGTCTCACCCCCATAACCCAAAGATGTGCAGGGTAGGTTAATTGGCCGCACTAAATTGTGCCTTAATTGGAAAAAAGAAGAAATGCTTCCTGTCATCACCTGAGAATTTTCATTTAAAGGTCATGCCCAGGGGGAGGGGATTGTAAAGTTGAGGATTGCAAGATAATGTAAATACCTGTACTAACATGCCTGTTAGCAGTTTTGTAATTCCAAGCTAATAATTAACTCAGAATTACATTTGAATCAATTTGCGATACCAACAGGAAATCAGCTAAGACACAAAAATGAATGAGAATTTTGCATGTTACGACGACAATCAATTATTGCCAATCAGACAAATTTTGTTTTACATCAGTGTTGTTCTGGCAACCACACAGCATAATCCATTTATATGATGGATCATCACACAGACCTGCGTGCATCCTTTAAGAAACAGAGCCTTCAATCCACCGCAACCCCTCACCAGCGCCTGGATGCCATCCTTCGTCACCTGATCACACCACGATATATTCAACTGTTCCAGAAGTGGACACCCCTCACTGGAAATAAACACAACTCTTCAAGAATAATTATAGACATGAAGCAGTGCTGAAAAATTGCACTTGTAATTTTAAACAATATAAAGTATAGGTTCACTGATTCGGAGCTCGCAACAAGAAAGCTTCCTTCACTGGAAGATTGTGTTGGTGGAAGGGCTACAATGCTGTACAGCCAATTCTATGATCAAATCTCCAACTTCAGGATCATGGAACAAGCCTTCAATAAGAAAATGGCATCAGTGGAGTGAACAACATTACTCGTCATGCTAAAAATGACAAAAAGTGAAACTATAATTTAAAATACAGAGTATAGGATAAGAGTTTGGAACAAATTAAGAGGCTGGACCAGAATGAGCTGCTGATAGTGTCACGAGTCAGGAGGACCAAATTCAAATGGTTTATAAGTCAACCTCAACATGCATCATTTCTACACATTACAGTGCATACACTATTAAAACTTACCAATATTTGTGTTCATTCTTTCCCTACACTCAGAAATTAGGCATAATTTGGCAAGCAATGATATTGTACTGTGAGATGACTCAACAATGGTATGGTACTAATAGAAAATACAAGGAGTGTTTACTTTATTTTGTCTATTATTCGAGAGCTCTCCATTGTACAAAAACATTCCACAGTGTTAGTTTTCACACGTACACTGATGACACCCAGTTCTAGCTCTTAGAACATAGAACATAGAACAGTACAGCACAGAACAGGCCCTTCGGCCCTCGATGTTGTGCCGAGCAATGATCACCCTACTTAAACCCACATACCCGTAACCCAACAATCCCCCCATTAACCTTACACTACGGGCAATTTAGCATGGCCAATCCACCTAACCCGCACATCTTTGGACTGTGGGAGGAAACCGGAGCACCCGGAGGAAACCCACGCACACACGGGGAGGACGTGCAGACTCCACACAGACAGTGACCCAGTCGGGAATCGAACCTGGGTCCACTGGAGCTGTGAAGCATTGATGCTAACCGCCATGCTACCGTGAGACCCCTTAATACCTCTCCAACTTTTGCCAAATTATCAGACTGCTTATCTGACAGCCAATAATGGATGACCAAAAATTACCTTTGAATAAATACTTTAAAGACCAAATACCCAAGTCCACACTCAAAAACTTTGCTCCCCACCTACTGACGCCATCCTTCCCTCTGGCAACATTCTGAGACTAAACCAGTCTGTTTGCAATCCTGGTGGCAGGTTTGACTCAGGCGAGTTCCAACCACATATTTATGCTTGAACTAAGATCGCCTATTCCCATCTCAGTATCACCTGACATTATTGTCTCAGTTCACCTGCTCCTGAAACCCTCACTCACGGCTTTGTTCCTTTTAAATGACTATTTTAAATCACTCCTGGCTGGTCTCCCATTTCTACCCTCATACCCGAGTACATCAAAACGTCTGCTGCCCTGATCTTGACCTCATACCAAGTCCCATTTCACCTCTCACCTCGTGTGCTCACTGATCTACACAGGCTCCCTGTCAAGCAACATTACATTTTAAAAAATCATCCATGTTTTCAAATCCCTCCATAACCTTGCCCTCGTGATCTCCAAAATCTCTTCCAACCACACAATCCCCTCATAGCTGCACTCATCTAATTCTGGTCTCGTCAGTTCCACCATTGGCGGCCTGGCCTTCTGGTGTCTAGGCCTTAAACTATGGAATGCCCTTCTCACACCTCTCTGCCCTTCTTCAAACCCAACTCTTTAACTAAGAGTTTACTCATCTAATTTACTGCGGCTCAGTGTCACATTTTTGTTGCACCCATGAAGCTCCTTGGGATGTTTAATTACACCGAGATGCTATATAAATAAATGATTGTTGCTGATTGGACCTGAGAAATTACAGCCACTTGACGGTGAGTAATCTGTCACAAACTTCCTTTCAAATCTTTTCTTCAGACTACACACCCCTCCCTCTCACACAATGCAACCATTAACTCACTCAGAAATGTCATCAAAGATCTGGTAATACATTATAAAAAGAGAGAGAAGTGTAACTTTAATTTCCCTTGTGGCTCAGACATGTAAATATATCATTCTTATTGTGGCTCCCATGCTTTAAAACCAAACTTCCTTTTACAGCTGCACTGATATAGGGACACAGTTTCCTCGCTAATCTACTGCAGATGACTCCCTGATGATCACAAGGGCAAGGTTATGGAGGGATTTGAAAACATGGATGATTTTAAAAATATAATGTTGCCTGTGTAGATCAGTGAGCACAAGGGGTGAGAGGTGAAATGGGACTTGGTATGAGGTCAAGATCAGGGCAGCAGACGTTTTGATGCTCTCGGGCATGAGGGTGGAAATGGGAGACCAGCCAGGAGTGATTTAAAGATGATAAGACTCTACAGGGAGACTCATGATATTCAGAGATTGGAACCTTCCAATTATGGAAAGAACCAGAAGCTGCAATTCCATTGCAAATAAATTAAATTAATGCACAAGATTAAAAAGTGCTCAAGACTGCTGTTAATCTAATCTGGGAGTTTAGTTGCCACTATCACAGACATGTTCAAGGCTGTTGCAGTTTATGGTACAGATTTTAAACCTGCTCTTCATTACATTCTATACATCTAACACACTTCCTCGGATTAATTCAACCACAGGACGTTGGCCTGCATTTATTGCTCAGTCCTCAATGCTACAAGGGTCGCCGTAATCTTGAATTGCTATTTTATTTAGTGGTTTGATATAATCAAATCTTGTTAGGCCACTTCAGAGGGCAGTAAAGAGCATCAACCATATTGGTATGTGGCTGAAATCACAAGTAGACCAGACCAGGTAAGGGATGGTCAGTGTACTTCCTCAAATGGACATTAGTGAAACATTTGTAGTTTTGATAAAATAAAGGTAAACAAAAGCTTTGTGGTCACTCCAAACTCGACTGTCAAACTGCACATGTAGGATTTGAGCTCATGTCCTCTGGTTATTAATCTAGCAACGTAACTGCTATCCTACAATGCCCAATAAGTGTGTGCTATTGATCCTGGAAAACTAGTTCCCGTACCAGCCTCCCCGAAAAGGCGCCGAATGTGGCGACTAAGGGCTTTTCACAGTAACTTCATTTGAAGCCTACTTGTGACAATAAGCGATTTTCATTTCATTTTCATTTCATTAGCGCTGGAAAACTACTTTTTCAGTGCCCACCTTCACCACAAACAAATAGTGCTTGTGAAATTCCAGATTCCTGTCTTATCTTACGCTGTATTGCAGCAAAAGACATGGATTGTCTCTACTTCCCTTCATATTTTTTTAATACCAGCTTGCATTTCCCGGTTGGCATGATATTTCACAATGGCATTAACCTTTTCTCACAGTTCAGAAATCTGGGTTACTGACTTTCCGAGAAAGCTCAATAGTTTTCAGCTACCAGGCTCAGCAGTGAAAACAAACCCGGGCCCAAGATCAAGTTGATTGTCCAGTCATCTTCATTTTAATTTCTACTTAAATTTCTGGTGGAGAAGATTGTTATTTTGATACAAACTAATTTAAATAGTAAAACAGTCTTATCTCACTGCATTGAGGTGTTATATTACCATCCATGGATGAGGAGGCTGCCCAAGTTTCCCTACATGCCTCTAATATCCCACCCTCCCTGAAGAGCAGCACTCCAGTTAGCACTTAGTGATGAAGACAGAATTCAGAGTTGAAGCAGTGTGTAGGGAAACCCCCACCACAAACCAGTGTCCAACTTTTTCTTGCCGCTGCATGCCAGTATTTTAATACAGTGCGTCATCAAGTTCACTCCGAATTACTGAGTTCAGATGCGGAGAAAGAAGAAAGCATTTTTTGAAAAGAAATTGTCAATTACTGTGACACAAGACTATACAGTCTCTTGTCTTATGGGTAACGTGATTTACACAACTAATGGCTTTCAGGGGAGGGGGTGACAAAAGGCAAACGTGTTTATGTGTCAGATAGGAACATTAGCCAAGTGCTGCAATTCTTATAAATGTTGGCTCCAAATTTGAACAAACCAAGTTAACAAGAATTTTGTTGCTTCATTTTTCTTTTCTAGCCTTCATTTTGTAAGTTGTTATCACATACAGTGTGGTGATTGACCCTTACTCCGCTAAAGGGACAATCACCATGGCTGGGGGTACATCCAATAGGTCCAGGGGGCCAGTCCTTCGCCGACCTGTCTCCCCACTTGCCCAAAATAAGCCAGTGCAGCGAAAGTTGCTGGCATTCCCATATGACATGGGCCGCTATCCACTATGGGTTAAGCAGGCAGCAACTGGTTTGCCCTAAAGTGCCCATCAATTAATGGCCTCAATAGGTCCAATGGTAGCCAGGCTGCCGACACCGTCCTGTAAAATTTCAGACAGGCTGCGGGAAGGAAGGCCACTCACTGGATTTTGTGCCTCACTCCCCTTCAAACCAGACAGCAAGGTAGCATAAAATTCAGCACATAATTCCTCTGTTGCTGACTGGATTTCATGAAAATGTGTTCCACTGGGCAACATTACGGCCATTTCATTCAGCTCCTTATCATGGTCCAAATATTGTTAGAATATTTAAATGACGATTACAGATTTAAATCAATGGAACCTCTAAGTTTCTGTTAACTCAACAACTGACCTAATTACAGGTACAAATTCAGATTTATAGACACAGATAAATACTAAGTACACATAGACACAGATAAATACCAAGTACACACTAAAAGTTAAATAAAATGAATCAGACTGAAGTTCTGCATCACTGGAACTCACCTCAGAGCTTTCAAAGAAAGGTTTGTGATAGATGTGCATGACGCTAGGTCTAAGCTTCTTAGTTTTGAGCAGAATTTACTTAGACTAGTACAGGTTCTGTAAAACAAGTACAACTCATAAGTTATCAAGAAGCTAATTCCCATTCCACCTCCTAATTTTATTACTGGAGAGCAATTCTTCAACGATTTAGACGCTGTTCCACCCTCCTTTGTTCTCTCCATAGTTGCTGTCTGACCCACTGCATATCTCCAGCATTGTCTCATTTGTCCAATAATAGCACCAGCAGGCGGGTGAAATCCTCGCAATCATTGTTTTGATTAACAGCAAGATTGACTCTCATTAAAACCTCACTTGCTGAGATAAGTTAATTGTGTTCCATTTAAAGAGTTAAGTTATTGGAAAAAATGAAATGATTGTTCAGCATTTTAATTTCTTGCACTGTTGTTTGAGGAGTGCTGATGAGAGTAGGGATCCGGGGGTAGGTGGGATGTGGAACCTGACACTGAAAAAGGAGCAAAATTAACTTCAGCAACGATAATTACAATTAATTTAGGTGCTTTAAGCACATCATGCAATTTCTGTTGTGCACACCAATTTATCTTAACCACAGCACCTGGTTGCATAATTGGATTGGAAAATTACAAATTAAGAAGGATAAGAAAGGAAAAAATAGAGTAGTTGCAGACCTGTCCGTCTCTCATCTGTTGCAGGAAATTAGCAGAATCGGGCATTTGGGACAGAGCTGACTAAGCAATTGGACATTTGAGCGGATCAGATTTCTGAAGAGAAAATCACGTCAGACAAATTAAGGTGAATTTTTTTTTTATAAACAGTCACAAAAAGGCTGAACACAAAAGTGCCTATGGATGTTGTCTGTAAGGAGTGGCAGAGACATTTAGTCCAATTCCTCCAAGAGAGATTATTAGTAAAAAAATAAAAGCAAAGTTCATGGCAACCTTATGGCATGGTTTAGAAATTGCTTCAGGAGTAGAAAACAAAATTAGTTATTAGAGTATGCACTCTGATTGATGACCTGTAGCTAGTGGTTACCCCAGGGATCTGTGCTCCCACCTCAGCTTTTTCGCCAAATTTACAAATGATGTATTGTAGAGAAAGCAAGAGTGCTGTATATCCACGTTTGCTGAAGAAACTCAGTAAAAAGTGTAGACAGAAGTTGCAGGGTGAGCAGGCAAAAAAAATGTAGCAAATGAAGTTCAATGTGAAGAAATGTGAAGACCTCCCCTTTGGACTTGGGAAAGATAGGTTAGCATATTTTCCCAAATGGTTTGAATTAAAAAAACTCTGGAGGAGCAATTTGGTGAGCATTCACAAAAATCACTTAAATCTGGTGGACAGATACAAAAGATCAAAAGGGATACTGGCCTATACTTAAATGGGCTGAAGTACGAACGGGTGGGAGGAGGGTGGAGGGGGTTGGGGTGGAGTAATGCTTCCGTTGTACACAGCCTTAGGTCAGGTCCTTTCTTGAGAACTGCATTCAGCTCATGAAATATATAAGCAGCCTAGGAGAGAGCAGCTCTGATGTACCAGAATTACATGGTCAAGGTTTAAGCTACGGGGACAGGCTGCATCAACTTTGTTTACATTCCCTAGGGTAAAGGTGATTTAGGGGCCATCTAATTGAAATGTTTAAATAATAAAAGATTCAGTAAATCTGATAAAGAAAACCTTTCTTTGGACCAAGGAATCCAAAACAAGGCTTTCAGGAGAAAGATCAGGAAGCACTTTCTACACACAAATAGGAGAAATTGGAAAGTTTCTTGCCAGGAGATTGTGGATGCTGGACCAATTGAAGATTTCAAGATCAATAGACTTTGAAAGGTAAGGTTATCAATGGACATGGAACTCGAGTACCTAAATCAGACATAATCTAATTGAATAGTGGACCAGGTCCATGAACTGAATGGGCCACTGCTGTTTCTATATTTCTACATTCCATCAAGTCAGTTTCCAGCATCAGTAATTGTGCTTAATCAAAACATGCTAAAGAAGTTAGTTAATGCAGTGACTTCAATTAGTCATTAAATAAGCACATGCATCAACTGTAAAGTGTTCATTCACAATCTCCTCCTCTCCCTTCAGGATACCAACAACATAGTCCCACAGATGCCAGTTGCCCTCATGTACCGCTACATGTGTGAACAGGCTATTCAGCCAAGGGGTATCGCAGTCAATGCAAGTGCATGGTTGCTGTACAAATGCACAAACCACGTATATGCACACAAACTGAAAGGCAACTGTTTTTTTTTAATTTAGAGTACCCAATTCATTTTTTTCCAATTAAGGGGCAATTTAGCATGGCCAATCCACCTACCCTGCACATCTTTGGGTTGTGGGAGCAAAACCCAGCAAACACGGGGAGAATGTGCAAACTCCACACAGACGGTAACCCAGAGCCGGGATCAAACCTGGGACCTCAGCGCTGTGAGGCAGCAATACTAATCACAGCACCACCGTGCTCCTTTGAAAGTCAACTGTTAACGTTTCTACTTAATAATAATAATCTTTATTGTCACAAGTAGGCTTACATTAACTCTGTAATGATGTTATTGTGAAAAGCCCCTAGTCGTCACATTCGACCACTGTTCGGGTACACAGAGGGAGAATTCAGGAATGTCCAATTCACCTAACAGCATGTCTTTCAGGACTTGTGGGAGGAAACCGGAGCACCCGGAGGAATCCCACGCAGAAACAGGGAGGACGTGCAGACTCCACAGAGAATGACCCAAGCCGGGAATTGAACCTGGGACACTGGAGCTGTGAAGCAACAGTGCTTCCGTGCTGCCCCGGTATAATGCCAAGGAAATTCATGTGCACTACCATGGACAATACTTCATAAACCTGTCAGTTTTATAATAACAGCTTGCCAGAAATTCACACCTCTCCATTTGTTTTTGCAGTTTAATCATTGGTTTGGGAAACTGTACAAAGCTTTTTTCTCAAATAAATAGTGCACCATTACATCCAGTGAGAGCGATTACTTCCTAATTTATCCCTTTTCCCGAGTTTTTCCAACCATTGCGGCCTCCTGCACTTTGATCTTTGTATTTCTTTTAGAGGGCAAAGGCTAGAGGTAGCTCTCAGATTATCATACTTACGCATCTGTGATTTTTGTGCATCCATTCAGATTTAGCTGTTCAATATTCCTGCAGTTCTGAGCAAATGTCCTAGGGTAACAAAACAAGTAGTAAGACAGCAGTTATTGTAAAATGCACTTCAGGTACACTGCAGCATTATTCAAAATTAGAATAAACAGAATATTTCCAAAAATATCTAGGTACTGAATCAATATCCTTCTTAATATATAACCAATAATAGCTTCACAGGAGCTCAACCAAATAAAATTGACAAAATCAGTCATGTTCAAAGCATTAAACAACCCACAAAGTTTAGAAAGTTTTCATGACAACACGTGATTGGACTTCAATCTTGTCTCATACTGTTCAACTCCTCTGGTACTTTTCCCCCTTGGCTCCAAATTATCATTGGTTAAGATCTCACTTGGATGTTTCTAGTTGGCTGAATATCGTGCTACACAGTGATTACAAAATATAAGAGCTCTTTCATTGGTAGGGCAAACATCCATATCGCAAATGCAATCAAGTTACACAAATCTTTCACATGAATGAATGAATAAAATTATGCACGCCCAACAGCACAGTGTGTAGATAATTCTAGGGTTACCTTTTAAATGTGGTCAGAGCTCAGAGTGTGGGGACTGGCCAAGTAATAATTAGCTGTGGCCAGTTAGCTTTTATTTTTCCTGAAGTTAATCATTACTTTCCTGGATTTACCATAAACAATATGCCCATGTTCAAAGTTACCAGTATCTATCTAAAACATATTTTTTGCTGTTAGTATTAAATAATAAACAACCAACTCTGAGCTTACTTTTCATTTTTGGGATAGCTACTTTATCTTTTGTTTAAAACAAAGTCCTTTAAAAAAACAGATGCATAACCATGGTAAATTGTAGAAATGTTTCCCTCAGGCAAGTATGATGCCTCATGAAAAACATTCTTCTTCCAGGTGCAGATGTCAAAGTTCAAGGGTCACAAATGATGTCTCATCAATCTGAAGTGTCGCACAGCGCATGATGGTTAACGAGATTATGATTTTCCCCTTTCAAGTCTTAATTAATTTGTATTTGAGTGTTCCGATTCACAAATATATATTTTTTTCTATATGCGCGTGCACACCCATTTACCCACGCGTGCGTGCACACACACCCATATACCCGCGCGCACGCACACACCCATATACCCGCGCGCACGCACACACCCATATACCCGCGCGCACGCACACACCCATATATCCGCGCGCACGCACACACCCATATACCCGCGCGCACGCACACACCCATATACCCGCGCGCACGCACGCACCCATATACCCGCGCGCACGCACGCACCCATATACCCGCGCGCACGCACGCACCCATATACCCGCGCGCACGCACACACCCATATACCCGCGCGCACGCACACCCATATACCCGCGCGCACGCACACACCCATATACCCGCGCGCACGCACACACCCATATACCCGCGCGTACGCACACCCATATACCCGCGCGCACGCACACACCCATATACCCGCGCGCACGCACACACCCATATACCCGCGCGCACGCACACACCCATATACCCGCGCGCACGCACACACCCATATACCCGCGCGCACGCACACACCCATATATCCGCGCGCACGCACACACCCATATACCCGCGCGCACGCACACACCCATATACCCGCGCGCACGCACACACCCATATACCCGCGCGCACGCACACACCCATATACCCACGCACGCACAGATTCACAAATATATTTTAGTAAGCAACAGTATGTCAAATATGTAGTACTTGCAGGGGTGGTGCATCAATGTCTTCAGATTTCTTGACACAGCTGTGCTTCGGCTGGGAGTAATAAGGATTGGGGAGTGCAAAGTTTTTTTTATATGCGTTTAGTCTCCACGGATCAGTTACAATGTGTGAGCTAGCAGGAGGGGTGGAAACTGATTGAGAGGACGTCAATTGCCCGGACTTCCACTAGACTGATGTCTTCCTACTAATGGGTAAGGATCTGTGCGATCGAGATGCATGATGTTGTTTTTTTTAAAAAGCCTTCAGAATAGCAACCACAGCGCCACACAACCCTACCATGGCAATCTCTGCAAGACTTGGCAGATCATCGACATGGGTACCACCATTACACGCGAGAGCATCACCCACCAGGTATGTGGTACATAGTCGTGCAACTTGGCCAACGCTGTCTACCTCATACGCTGCAGGAAAGGATGCCCTGAAGAGTGGTACATTACCGAGACCATGCAGACGCTGCGACAACGGATGACCAGACATCACACGACAATCGCCAGGCAGGAATGTTCCCTTCCAGTCAGGGAACATTTCAGCAGTCAAGGGCATTCAGCCTCTGATTTTCGGGTAAGCATTCTCCAAGGCGGCCTTCAGGACGCCCGACAATGCAGAATAGCCGAGCAGAAACTTATAGCCAAGTTCCGCACACAAGTACGGCCTCAACTGGGGCCTTGGATTCATATCACATTACATTCACCCCTCACCATCTGGCCTGGGCTTGCAAAATCCTACCAACTGTTCTGGCTTGAGACAAGTCCCACCTCTTTAACCTGTGATTATCCCTCTCTCCAGTTGCTCCGTCTGGACCTGGAAAGACTTAATTATCTGCAAAGACTCACATTCAAAGTATCATCTTGCATCTTTGACTTTGTCTATCTATATATATATATATATATATATATGTATATGTTTCTGGAACCCACCTCTTCATTCATCTGAGGAAGGAGCTGTGCTCCAAAAGCTAGTGATTCAAAACAATCCTGTTGGACTTTAACCTGGTGCTGTAAGACTTCTTACTTAAAAAAAAAGTCAAAAGGCCTAATGCAGCAAGATTCCAGGGGAGAAATGGCCTCCCAAACTTCAGATACTGCTACGGGGGCCTCCTCTGAATCCAGGTGGGCTCAATGTGGAAATGATCAGGTCTGCTCTCAGGCAGAGTTAGAATCCATTTGAGAAAGGGCTCACCAAATTAGGTTAATTGCTTAGTGAAAGCTGGATTTTGCCCTTTCACACGGTGTTTAAATATTCCAGTTCTCACAGCATGACCATGACAGTTACTTCCAGATGAGGCAATCCTCCAAAACATACCAATACCGGAGACCAGGAAGAACCAATCTTCACCCAGAATACTTATTCAGTTGCTCGGAGACTTGCCCCGCATCCACCCCAATGAAGATACTTGTATCTACTGTGCACACATTTTACAATGGCCAAAATCAGAGAAAACATGAAAAGCTGCTTGGGAATGAACTCTGCTGATAGAGGATCAAGGACAGATCCTAAACACCATCAATAACAACATTCTCCACAGTCAATTCAAAGTCCACAACATGACATGTTACATAATTTCCCCACGTACAGTAGATTGAGGAAATGAAATGAAATGAAAATAATAATCGCTTATTGTCACAAGTAGGCATCAATGAAGTTACTGTGAAAAGCCCCTAGTCTCCACATTCCAGCACCTGTTCTGGGAGGCTAGCACGGGAATTGAACCGTGCTGCTTGCCTGCCTCGGTTTGCTTTAAAAGCCAGCAATTTAGCCCTGTGCTAAACCAGCCCCTTATAGTGATCTGACTGATGTATTTAAAGTGTTAAAAGTATTTGTTAGGGTAGATATTGTAAAAGTTCTTCCAGTTTATTTCATTTGTTACCATTCCTTTCATTTTTTTTTATTATTTTGGCCCGTGGACCCATAATCGGAATGTGTCTTTCAGTAGAAGACTCCAAGTTGAAGTAGCCTGCTTGTCAGGAAACGGTGTACCCAAGTTTTGTTTTTGGAAAGAAGAAGTCAGACTCCTCAGCACCGAGTGGATCTTGGGAACCAGGTTTGCAGGGAGTCAGATTAATTGGTTGGCTGGCAGTTGGTGGGTTGGCCAATGTTCTGGCTGACAACAGTGATTGGTTCCGGTGTTACACATTGAGAGAACTGGGAAGAAGAGTTTAGACCCTGGAAGTGAAAGGAACTCTCTCTCTCCCTCTAGCTGAAGTGAAAGACTGGTTTTATTGTTCTTAAAGCAGTGAGTGCCTGGCACATCCTTTGCTGTGAATCTGAAATAATGCGGATGCTGCAACGGAAGGTACACAACCTTGCCAGAGGAGATGGGGGGGGGAGGAAGAGAGAGGTATTAGATTATTACATTTTCTGTCTTATTAATTACAATACTGTACAGAATAAAAGGTTTACTTGTGTTTCAAGTTACAAACCTGGTGACTGCAGTCTATTGGGATCAACCAAGGGCCAAGAGTATTTTAAATAAAATCTAATTTTAATTGTGTTGCGACTCAGGTCAAGTGGAGCTGAAATTGACTGTGCATTAGCCTAGAGTGTCATGACAATATGATGGAGATGTGGAGAAACTATTTCCTCTGATGGAGAAATCAAGAACAAGGGAACATAATCTTAAAATTAGGGCTATTGCATTCAGGAGCTCAACCAGAGAACACTCCTTCAAACAAAGAATAGTAGAACTCTGGAAAGCTGTGAAATATTGAGACAGTTTGAAGTTTTAAGGAGCAAGATAGGTGGATTTTGTTTGGCAATGATGGGAAGGGTTATGAAGCAAAGCCATTATCTAAGTAGCAGAAAAGGGTGTGTGTAGGCTTACTCCTACACCTACTCCTAGGTGTACTGTCTGTACAAGTTTAATGATTTTTGATGGGGCTCAGGTCAGAGGGCACCTACTTATACATATTCTGATCACATCCCCATGCTCAGAATTTTGGATGACCTCGGAAACTTCAAAGGACCATGACCCGCCTTGCAATTCCAGAAAACCCTAAGATATTCATGACCTACCACATGATAGAAAGGTTTCACCCTGTAACAACCAGGCTAGCACAGCTTTCTATTGGCTTTCGGAAGGTGCATTCCAACCCTCTGGGGTAGCAACATAGTGTTGCCCACAGCAAACATGTGGCTAGAACATATTCCAATCAGAGAGACTGACGTTTAACTGCACGTCGCCTGGTTCTACAAAGTCTAACCATCACTAAAAGCCTTCCCCTGCATCACCATTTGGACAAACATAGGCATACACCAGCGGCACTTCAAGATAATGCATGTTTTTACCTTAAAGAGTTATCACCAACACCGAGGCATCCTCGCAGACTAAGCTTCCGCAAAAATCCACCACATCTTTTTGAAATGTTCTCCACCACTCGGCCCTGTCTCATCAAGAAAAATTTTAAAACATTTTTAAAAAATGACTTTTTCTCCACATCATGGAATTTTGATATTTTCGCAATGCAAGTTATGATTTCAATGATTTAAAAACTCTGAATGAATAATTTCCATTGCTGCTTTCAAAATACAATAGAAACATGCCAAAATATTTCATTGAATATTTTCATACAGTACACAGAATGACAAATTATTATTATTATTTTTTTAAATGCCTGAGGTGCACAGTAGAACATTGTAAAGGTGAAAAGACTGGTTAACATTTTGGGTGTAGGTCCTTGATCAGAACTGGGTTTACTGTGTTCCAATCAAACTTCTTCTGTCTTTCTGCTGGACAAATATACATGAAACCAGAGGAAGGGGCAGGGGGAGAAACCCAAAAACACAGCCACAAAACTGAAAAGTTTAAGATTAGTAAAAGGGCCAACACACATTATCACCCTCTCGTTCTCTGTCATCGCAGACTTTGAAATGGCATTTGTCTGTGTTCTGACACAAATACAGCCGATACCAAAAATCTTCAAATCATCAGAAGTGCCCAAAGATGCGAATACATCCACCAATTATATTACATTTCTATACCTAGGCGCATACCAGAGAAATTCACAGACCCAGGTCGAGAAATGGAATTCTCCCAACATAATTGCTCCACAGATGATGCAGGAATTAGTATGAAAATAGCCTGACAATGCTGAAACATATCTCTATATATATTAGATATTCGATCAGACATTTAGGGATTAAAGTACTTTAAACAGCCACTGGAATGACAGAAATGCCACACTGCTGCCAATTTGGGCATTAAGGTTGGTTTAACTGTCAAGGAAGATGGACCGACTATAAATGTCTGGCAGTCTGGACTTTGGACCCAGTTTAAAAACAGAAAATATTTGAATCGCACAGCAGACCTGTCGGCATCCAAAAAGAGAATGTTTAACATTTCCGTAGCAGTCCCTTTGTTAAAGCTGCAAATTGCAAGCAAGAGCGAGAGGTCGATGCAAGAAACATTAACTTATCTTTATTCTAATGGGTTTTGTTTCTCCCCCCTTATCCAACCTCTCTTCATAACTTAAATGTCCCATCCCAGGCAACATCCTAACATCCTGGTGAAACGCCTCTGTGCCCGCTCCAGTGGGTTATATGGCACACCCAATGAAACAGTTAAACAGTACTTGTATACTAATGCTGCATTTTCAAAGCAAGTACCAAGACCCAATAGGATTCTCGCTGGCAGCATTGGCTAAAATGAGTTGACTAAAATTAGACTGACCACATTTTGTTCACTTTTATCGTTCTTCCTTCCATCCAGTCTCCACTATGTCAAGATTTCCAATTCAATCAGTTACTGCAGAGTGCACTGACTGGGTCAGCTTTTCTCCTTTCCCTAGCTGTAGTCAACTCCGTGCCATGTCATCCAAACATTTGCTGAGTTAGTGTATATGGTGGTGTACGGCATTGATCCTGCAATTCCCAGTATTCAGATGATGTTATGGTATTTCCCACATGCTCAAAACTAAGGGGAGGTTTCAGAGTGAAGTTTAAGTCATAGTGTCATCCCATTTTCTAGCACTTGGTCCATAGCCTTCTATGCAATGGAATGTCAAGTGCTCATCTAAATACTTCTTAAAAGTTGAGGGTTCCAGCCTCTGCCACCCTTTCAGGCAGATTCCACCCATCCTCTGGGTGAAAACATTTTCCCTCAAATCTCCTCTAAACCTCCTGCCCATTAGCGTAAATGTATGCCCCTTGGTTATTGACCCATCCACTAAGGGCAAAGTACCTTTATTCACCTTACGTCCCTCAATTTTATACACCTCCATCAGGTCCCCCCTCAGCCTTCTCTGCTCCAGGGAAAACCCCAGCCTATCCGACATGGCAACAGGGTGGCAAAGTGGGTACCACTGGTGCCTCAGCACCAGGGTCCTGGGTTCAATTCCAGCTTTGGGTCACTGTCCGTGTGGAGTTTATGCATTCTTCCCATTTCTGCGTGGGTTTCCTCCAGGTGTTCCGGTTTCCTCCCACAGTCCAAAGATGTGCAGATCAGCCTCCCATGTGGGACCTTGTCAAAAGTCTTACTGAAGTCCATGTAGACTACATCAACTATACTACCCTCATGTACACACCTAGTCACCTCCTCAAAAATTTCAATCACATTTGTAAGACGTGATCTCTCTGTGACAAAACCATGCCGACTATCCTTGATTAATCCTTGCCTCTCCAAGTGGAGATTAATTCTATCCCCCAGAATTTTTTCCCCCAGTAGTTTTCCGACTACTGAACTTTGAATCACTGGTCTGTAATTTCCTGGTTCTTCCCCAGTTCCCTTCTTGCATGATGGCACATGAGCTGTCTTTCAGTCCTCTGGCAAGGCTCCTGTGGCCAGAGAAGATTTGGAAATTGTCAGAGCCGATGAAATCTCCTCCCTCACCAATCTGGGATATATCGCATCTGGCCCCGGGGATTTACCCACAAACTGTTAATACCTCCTCTCTCAATATTAAGTCATTCAGGTCAAATACAATGTGCCTCCCTGATCTCTATACCTACATCAGCCTTCTGCGTAGTTAATACAGATGCAAAGTATTCAAACCTCACACCTATATCTTCCAGTTCCATATACAAATTGCCACGCTGGTCCCGAATGGGCCCGACTCTTGCCCTGATCAACATCCTGCCCTTAATATACTTATAAAACACCTTTGGATTTCCCTTTATTGAACCCACCAGTGCTTTTTCATGCTCCCTCTTCGCTTTCCTAATTTTGTTCTTAAATAACCCCCTGCACTTTCTACATTCCTCTAGGGCTTCTGCTGTTCTGAACCCTCGGTATCTACCATAAGCCCCCCCCCCCTTTTTTTCTCCTTATCCAACCCTGGATATCCCCTGACATCCATGGTTTGTCTGGACTTGTTGCTCCCACCCTTCACTATCAGAAGAACATATTGGCCTTTCTAAGAGGCAAAACCTGGACAAATTTAGTCTGTTCTGTAACTGGCAGCTCACGAGTAGCATTGGCAGAGTCCAAGGGCTCTCTGAATCATCTGCACACTTGGCTTGAGGTAGGGGTTGGGAAGAGAAGAACCCCAAAGAGAGGCAATAGCCACAATATATTTCTGAACTAACAGAGGCCATGCAGACTAATTTATCAGCAATTTTCTCAGCTCAGGAGCAGGACAAAAATTGCAACTGGGGAAAAAGTGAAAGTTAAAGAATGCTTGAAATTAATTGAAGGAATACAGCTGCACTAACAGGAAGTCAAGGTTAACTGACATAATAGCCAATTCACCACACCGAAACATTCCTCATATGGAGAAATTTATAGGACAGATAAAAAGTCCCACAATAGCTTGATGCAGTTCAATTCGTAAAGAGGCCTGTGACAGAATGTTCCCTTCGGGTTATGCTACCTGTAATGAAAACTCATGATGTACAGAGAATGAGTGATGGAAAATCAGTTATCCACTGTAATGTGGAAAGTCCATCTCCTTGAAAGATCTCAGGAACAAAAACAAACTAACTCTCTGATGGAAACAGGGCAACATCTCCGTTAAGGCCCTCTTCCCTTTCATAATGAATACTGGGACACTCCCTGAGCCCTTTGTTTTCTGTAACTTTGAGCACTGCCCCATACGTTCAAAACTTTCCACACTGCCTAACCTGGAGCTCACTGACCTATTGTGATTACAATATTTCAACGACCAGATTACTTTCATATTTTCTTTTCTGATGCAGCTTTCATTTTCTCCCTACTCTTGAACTTTGGGACTGCAGTAGGCGATACTAAACAGAAATCAGTCAGTCACACATTTTTGGTAAGCTGCCAGCTACCCACCAACGTGCACCTTCCAGATATTTAAAACCGCAAAGGTCACCAAGCCTTTTCCACAAAAGGAGTCAAGTTTACTCACTTTAGAAAAATGTTGAAACATTTTCTGTGGGAAACAGTACATTTTATAGAACGCAGAATGCTTCTGTTATTCCTGGATGTATGACAGGAGTATACCACTGTACCTAATTAAATAGAGGATGTAGAGCACATTTATTTGGACCAATGCAATCATTTCCTTCCTTGCCTTAGTTTTGCGTGCTCTTTGTTATTTGTATTTATAAACTAAGTCTATTTAATGGGCGAGAGGGTGAACAAGCAAGGAGAAAGAGCAAATTCCTTAGTGGAAAAGATCTATTTTAATGATTAATAGGCACTTGAACAGTAATCCTTTTTAGACTCCAGTTTGCTCGTGACAGTAGACCTTTATAAATCTACTAATGTGCATCCAATCAAATTTCACATTATGTCAGGGTGAAAATCATTTACTGTTACCCAAAGACGACCAAATTATCTATTTCCTTTTGTTGAAAATAATCATGCAAGGGGGCAGCACGGTGGCGCAGTGGTTAGCACTGCTGCCTCACTGCGCCGAGGTCCCGAGTTCAATCCCGGCTCTGGGTCACTGTCCGTGTGGAGTTTGCACATTCTCCCCGTGTTTGCGTGGGTTTTGCCCCCACAACCCAAAGATGTGCAGGTGAGGTGGATTGGCCACCCTAAATTACCCCTTAATTGGAAAAAATGAATTGGGTACTCCAAACTTATTTTTAAAAATGAAAATGATCACGCAAGATCAACTTAGTAAGATTTTGTGATATTGACAAAAGAGTGACAATAAGGGATTTATGGTGTAACTACATCCCTAATATTTCAGCTACTCTCCACCTAAGAGGGGGGGAAAAAAAACTTGCTTGTATTGTGCCAGCTCACATTGTTTGTAAGTCTCCATAGCATGTTGCAGCCAATTGATTACACTCGCAGTACAACCACTGTTGGCAATGTAAGACGTGGACATTTTGTGCACAGTAACATTCCAAAAACGAGGAGCTGAATGGCATTTGATCACAAATGAATAGTGAGAACCCTCTTGCCTCCTCTTTGAATCTTTTACATAAGCCACTGGAAAAGGCAACTGGCACTTGGTTCAATGTAGCTTTCAAGATCGGCTTTTATCGCAATGCCTCTGGGGTTTTTAATCCAAAATTTGACTCAGACAAGAGCCCTACAAATTGAGCCAAGCTGACAAACTAAAGAATGAAATTCATTTCTGCTACTTGTATATGGAACAGAACTGGCTTCCCAATGAGTATTGTGATTTTTTTCAGAAATGCGTCAACTTTTTTCATATAAACCATACATTATGCTCGTGTCCACCCAGACAATTATGACCAAAATGTCACACAAACCTATTTCCATGTGAAATGTGAGAAAAACACAAATACTGCCATTTAAATTTTGCTGTTGTTGCAATATTCAGTTTTTCCATCAGTAATTCTTCATAAAGTCTTGTGCACATTACCTCTATATCCCTTTGGAAGTCAAACAGGTCGATTCTTTGCCAGTTACTGCCATCCAGTGCCAGAACATTCCAGTACTGAAAACACAAGAATGCAGAGAAATTGAGAAAATGTAAATAAACTGACCGAGATGAAGAAAATTGTACAGATGGAGGGACATGAATAACAGAGGGCAGGAAATATTTCCGTTTTGGAATTGTGTGCACTGCATAGAGAAAACCCAATTTTCTGATAACTGAAGGCAACTGTTTAATGTCTCAAATCAAAAGCCTCCCATTACTGGAGCTTCGGCCAGGATCTAATGGTCTGTTAGAGGCACGGCAATCTCTTAAAAAGAGCTGCGATGGCAAATTAGCATCACCAGGATTTTACCAGTCAAGGACACTACCCTTTCAGTATATCTTCAGTTCATTCAATACCTGATACTGTTGCAGAACTGAAGTTCATGCAATATTCAACAGATGCAAGCAGATCTGTTCAAAATGTTTATGTCTGAATTCCTATTCTTCCCACCACTCTTCTAATGATTTGGTTTTCTAAACGTTACAAAACAGCACATTATTCCAGTTGTAAAAGAGCGAGTGCAGCTGAGCAACTGAGTGTATACTTACGAGTTCAGTGAGTGGAGAAAATATGCTTTTTTCCTTTTTCTACTTTTCTCATTCTGTAGGAATTAGTTCTTACACTACTACAGGGAAAGGAGCAAGTGGTTTGGGAAGTATCTGGTAAGTGGTCAAAGTCTGTGCCAGTCCCAAGGTTTAAAATAGTATACAAATTGGTGATAAAGTAAAAATATATATATTTTAAATTCGATATAAATGAGGAATAACTTTAATTAATTAAAACACATTAAGGATGGCAGGACAGGTGATGTGTCAAGGCTGCAGCATGTAAGAGTCCCTGGATGCTGATGTGTCAGAGGGCAAACACATTTGCAGTAAGTGCTTGTGGCTCAGAGCTCCAGTTAAGAGTCATTGAGTTGGAGGCTGAGCTGCAATACATCAGCAAGGGGAAAAGTTACTTGGATGTTTTGTGCCAGGAGGCAGTCATACCACTTAAGATAGGGTCTTCTGGCCTGTGGTCAGGGACAGGAGGGTGCGACTGCAAATGAGCCTAGGGGACTAAGAGAGTGGAAGTCCACGAACGTCAACCTCTGCAATTGTCCAACAGGTTTGAGGTTTTCTCAGCTTGATTGGAGTGGGGGCTGGAAAGTGATGGGCAAGCTGACTATGGCACCATGGTACAGGAAGCCATTCAAGTGGGAGGTGCAAAAACAAATGTAATGGTAGTAGGGGATTGTATAGGGAGGACTGACATCCTCTGCAGCAAAGAGCAAGAGTCCCAAGGGTTGTGTTGCTTGCCTTGTGCCAAGGTTTGTGCTTCTGCTCAGGGCTGGAGAAGAACATACAGTGAGGGGTGGATCCAGTTGTCATGTTTCATGCAGGTACAAACAACATAGGTAGAATTATGAGGTTCTGCATAGAGAGAATATGGAACTAGGCACCAAATTAAAAAGCAATTATTATCTGAGCCACGTGCAGATTGGCATTGGGTACATAAAATTAAATGGATGAATGCGTGGCTCAAAGACCGATGTGAAAGAAGTGGGTTCCAGTTCGTGGGGCACTGGCTGCACCGTTGGGATGGTCTACACCTAAACCATGCTGGGATCAATGTTCTTGCGAAACACATAACTAGCGAAGTAGAGAGGGTTTTAAACTAAATAGTGGGGCAAGGGATATTAGAGTAAACATAAGAGAGGAAGATATACGAGAAATGATAAACAGTGTGACAAGAAGGGACAGATAAATAAATCCAAGAGTAAATCAACGATAAGGCTGGAGGTCACAAAAATAATAAAAAGGACAACATTTAAGTTTCTGTAACTGAATACATTTAGCATTCAAATCAAGACAAGCAAACCGATACAAGTATGATCTCATAGCCCGTTCAGAGACATGGCTGCAGGATATCATAGATTGGGACCTGAATAATTAAGATTGTGAAACTTTTAGGAAGGACGGGAACTTAGGAAAAGGTAGAGCGGCGTTTTTTCCCCCCCAAAAGTACATTTATTGTGCTTTCGAGTTTTCATTTTGGAGAATAATGCAAAGTTAGAAAATAATACATTGCCACAAACAAGAAGAAAATGGCTTAACACACGAGTACAGAATGGGACAGGAGAACAACTTCAGAGCTGACTTGTTACAAACATTGGACAAAACTAGATACTCATATGGCTCCACCAGAGCCTGAGAGGAGCAGGCTAAAGTCACAAGGATGTGGCAAAATGGTGCACACTACCCCCATGCCGCACAAGTCTAAAATCATTACAAAAAAACAGGATAAATTTCCCCCGGCGTGATCAGGCGTGCATCAAGGTACACTCCCTCGACCCCAGAAACACCAAAAGCACCAACAACCCATCACAGCCTCTCCTCCTCGGATATCAAAGCCACCCCCCGCACCCATGTCGGTGCCAAGGACAGATTCATTACACCCAACCTTGAGAAACACAAAGAAAATACACTAAACCCCAGTTCCAAGAGGAGTTACATACATGCCACACAATGCAACATAACCCCAATCCAGGCCCAGAGCAGAACCAAAGTCATTCCATACTTATATGATCTAGGAGCAGGTACAGGCAATTCAGCCCCTCGAACCTGCTTCACCATTTAATACAATCATGGCTGATCTCCTCTTGGCCTCGACTCCACCTTCCAGCCCGATCTCCATAACCCTTCATCCCATCACTAATCTCTCCAGCTTCTCCTTCAATTTACTCAATGTCACAGCATCCACCGCACTCTGCAGTAATGAATTCCACAGATTCATGACCCTTGAAGGAGAAGTAATTTCTCATCTATTGTAATTCTACTACCCCTCATCCTAAAACTGTGACCTCTTGTTCTAGATTGCCCCACAAGAGGAAGCAGCCGCTCTACTTTGTCAATACCTTTTAATCATTTTACACACCTCAATTAGATCTCCTCTCATTCTGCTAAACTCGAGTGTGTACAGGCCGAAACTGCTTAACCTCTCTTCATCATACAAATCCCTCACCGCTGGGATCAATCTAGTGAACCTCCTCTGAACTGCCTCTAATGCAACTCCATCCCTCCTTAAATCCTGGGACCAAAACTGTACACCGTATTTGTGGGGAAATATTAAAACCAATTTTTGAAAATATTGTAACTGTGGGAAAGTATACGGTGGGATCACATCAGCTTTTCAGAATCCAGACTACAAACGTGACAACGCAACAATGTAAGCACAGCCAGTAAGTTAGATACAAGTGAGAGTGCAGGTATGGAGCACAAATCAGAAGTCACAATTCAAAATTGTAAGCTAATACTTGGGAAATTTGCTAATGCTCTTCGAGAGGGTTCAAACTAAATCAGCAAGGGGGTTGAGAACCTGTATTGTAGCTCCAGTATACAGGAGGTTGAGAGTAGTGGGGTCATGAGTAAGGTTTCAAGGTTGCAGGAGTGTACTGGAAGGCAGGAAGTTGGTTTAAAGAGTGTCTACTTCAACGCCAATAGCATCCGGAATAAGGTGGGTGAACTTACAGCATGGGTTGGTACCTGGGACTTCGATGTTGTGGCCATTTTGGAGGCATGGCTAGAGCAGGGGCAGGAATGGTTGTTGCAGGTTCCGGGGTTTAGATGTTTCAGTAAGCTCAGGGAAGGTGGTAAAAGAGGGGGAAGGGTGGCATTGTTAGTCAAGGACAGTATTATGGGGGCAGAAAGGACGTTTGAGGAGGACTCATGTACTGAGGCAGTAGGGGCTGAGGTTAGAAACAGGAAAGGAGAGGTCACCCTGTTGGGAGTTTTCTATAGTCCTCTGAATAGTTCCAGAGATGTAGAGGAAAGGATTGCAAAGTTGATTCTGGATAGAAGCAAAAGTAACAGGTTAGTTGTTATGGGGGACTTTAACTTTCCAAATATTGACTGGAAACGCTATAGATCGAGTACTTTAGATGGGTCCGTTTTTGTCCAGTGTGTGCAGGAGGGTTTCCTGACACAGTATGTAGATAGGCCAACAAGAGGCGAGGCCACAATGGATTTGGTACTGGGTAATGAACCAGGGCAGGTGCTAGATTTGGAGGTAGGTGAGCACTTTGGTGATAGTGACCACAATTCAGTTACGTTTACTTTAGCGATGGAAAGGGATAGGTATATACCGCAGGGCAAAAGTTATAGCTGGGGGAAAGGCAATTATGATGCGATGAGGCAAGACTTAGGATGCATAGGATGGGGAAGGAAACTGCAGGGGATGGACACAATTGAAATGTGGAGCTCGTTCAAGGAACAGCTACTGCGTGTCCTTGATAAGTATGTACCTGTCAGGCAGGAAGTGGTCGAGCGAGGGAACCGTGGTTTACTAAAGTAGTTGAATCACTTGTCAAGAGGAAGGAGGAGGCTTATATAAAGATGAGACGTGAAGGTTCAGTTAGGGCGCTCGAGAGTTACAAGTTAGCTAGGAAGGACCTTAAGGAGAGCCAAGAAGAGCCAGGAGGGGACATGAGAAGTCTTTGGCAGGTAGGATTAAGGATAACCCTAAAGCTTTCTATAGGTATGTCAGGAATAAAAGAATGACTAGGGTAAGAGTAGGGCCAGTAAAGGACAGTAGTGGGAAGTTGTGCGTGGAGTCTGAGGAGATAGTAAAGGTGCTAAATGAATATTTTTCGTCACGCAGAAAAAAGACAATGTTGTCGAGGAGAATACCGAGGTACAGGCTACTAGACTGGGTGAAAGTTGCCACCCAGGTTGATAGGGTTGTTAAGAAGGTGTACGATGTGTTAGCTTTTATTGGTAGAGAGATTGAGTTTCGGAGCCATGAGGTCATGTTGCAGCTGTCCAAAACTCTGGTGCGGCCGCGTTTGGAGTATTGCATGCAGTTCTGGTCGCCGCATTATAGGAAGGATGTGGAAGCATTTGAAAGGGTGCAGAGGAGATTTACCGGGATGTTGCCTGGTATGGAGGGAAGATCTTATGAGGAAAGGTTGAGGGACTTAAGGCTGCTTTCCTTAGAGAGAAGGTTAAGAGGTGACTTAATTGAGGCATACAAAATGATCAGAGGATTAGATAGGGGGGACAATGAGCTTTTGTCCTCGGATGGGGATGGCTAGCACGAGGGGACATAGCTTTAAATTGAGGGGAGATAGATATAGGACAGATGTCAGAGGTAGGTTCTTTACTCCGAGAGTAGTAAGGGCGTGGAATGCCCTGCCTGCAACAGTAGTGGACTCGCCAACATCAAGGGCATTTAAATGGTCATTGGATAAACATATGGATGATAAGGGAATAGTATAGATGGGCTTTAGAGTGGTTTCACAGGTCAGCGCAACATCGAGGGCCGAAGGGCCTGTACTGCGCTGTAATGTTCTACGTTCTAATACGGGGCAGAGAGGGTGGCAGTACCAAGACGTGCAGATAAAAAACATTTGGTCTATGTGGGGCTCTCCCTTTGTTCTCTTTCCATTGTTCTCTCTTTCTTTTGCACCTCTGGGCCTTTTGTTTCTCTTGTTTATATTTGAAACTGTACTAACCAAGTTTTGCAATAAACTCAATCTCAACCTACCAACCGGACCCCAAAGCTTATTAGAAAATAAGAGATCCCACAGTACTCCAGGTGCGATCTCACCAATGTCTTGTACATTTTGAGCAACAATTCCCTACTTTAATAACCTATTCCTTCAGTGACAAAGTCCAAAATTCCATTTGCCTTCCTTGTTACCTACTGTTCCTGCATGTTAGCTTCCTGCAATTCATTCACAACGATCTCTCTGAACCGAAGCACTCGATTTTTCTCCATTTAGATAATACATTGCCTTTCCATTTTTCCAATCAAAATAGATAACCTCAGATTTATCCCGATCCTCTGCCTTAGCCAGTCTTCTATCCAATAAATTACCCCTAATCTAGTGTGATCTTACCCTGTGTGGCACCTTATTAAATGCATTCTGAAAGTCTAGATAGACTACATCTACAGGATCCCCATTATCCACTTGGCTTATTACATCTTCGAAGATCCCTATCAAATTAGTCAAATACGGTTTACCCTTCATAAAACCATGGTACTGCGATGGATTGTGCTTTGACTTTCTAAATGTGGTGTTATTACTTCCTTAATAATGGATTTTAACAATACCCGATGACAGATATTAAACTAGCTGGTCTATAGTTTCCTACTTTCTGCGCCTCCCTTTTTAAATAAGGGCATTACATTAGCATTTATCCAATTCACTGGAATCTTTCCCGCATCCAAGGAATTTTGGAATATTATAACCAATGGACTTACTATCTCCACTGCCACTTCCTTTAAGACCCTAGGATGTAGGCCATCAGGCCCTGGAAGCTTATCTGCCTTCAATCCCAATAGTTTGTATGGTACTTTTTCCCTATTGATGCCGAGATAAATGATTAGCAAGTTCTATGATACCTTGTGTCCCAGGTCCTGTATTAGTACATTGGATACCTCGCAGTCTTGGGAAACAGACTTGGCAATTAATATTGATGAAGAGACATGGTGTAGTATATGGGATTATGCCAACAAAAGTTTGGTTTCTAATAGAATGAAGGAGACCCTGTTTAAGATACTGCATCATTTAGATACCATGCCCAGTCTGAGACACAGGTTCAATCCTATTATATCCCCAATGTGCCTAAAGTGCCTGGTAGTGAAGGATGATTACATACATTGCCAACGGACTGGTGTTAAGATTCAATCCTATTGGTCTGGTGTAGCTGGGGAGCTGGAGGGGATATTTGATAGAGCCTTGGAGCTTTGTTCCTAATTCTGGGTCTTCCAGATAGGAGAATTACTGACGTTAATGAAAAAAGACTGCACAACATCTTAACTTTCGCAACTTGTAAAAATATCCTCTATTCCTGGATCAGTGAATAGTAGCCTTCAATTCAGAATTTGCATATTAGTCATGGAATGTATTCCAATAAATTCCTGATGTCTGAGATCCGTACCAAGTCTGATGCATTCCGTAAAGTGTGGCACCCCTATGCCAAATTAATTAGGCAACGCCTTGCCTACTCCTGTTAGGTTGACTTGAGTCATGTTGTAAGTCTTGATCTCGCAAAGATTAAACCCGAGATGTTATCCAATCTTACTGATATGGCGTTATCCTTTTTCTCCAATTGTTTTTTTTCTGAATGATCCGGTATTAAAACTGGAGGCACTAGTTCATAAAGTCTGTTATTCTGAAGTCACCCGACCTTATCTCTCTCCCCCCCCAATCTTCCTCAATAGGCAAACTGTTCACAAATCACACTTCACATAACTGACTCAATATGATTTTGCTCAATCAGGATAATCAACGATACAAGCCATCATGCTCACATTTCGCATTCCCCTTCAGGGAAAAGAAAGATAGCAACAATATTTAACAACATGATCAACAGGGAGTAACGTCCAGGATAACAGAAGAATCGCAGGGCAAGCTGAAAGGTTAAAGACATCTTCCATGTTGTATAAGGCAAAGGATAAGGCAGGATCAACAGACACTCTTCAGGATCTCTCAAGGATTCCAACGATCAAAGCAGGAGGCATCAGCACCCCCACCTTGTCACCTCACCGACACCCAGGGGGCTCACAGCCAGGGCAAATGACTCGACCGGCCCGGCCTTCTCATGGCAAGCATAGAGAACAGGATAACACCGGACCAGTGGCCGATGGGCCCAGCCAATCCCTGGCCTCAAAAACAGGTTGTGCTGTGCTCCATCGAATCTGGTGCAACCCACCTCCAAATCAAGATGACCAAAGCACGGCAGCCAATTTCCAAACTCAGTCTGACACTCGTCTTCCACCTCTCTCCAAGGACCATGCATGGGGGCACATCCAGCCCAGACCCCATCACTCAAACCCATCAAGATAGACGACACACCATGCAACAGGGTCTCGGCGATATGGAGGCAGGCCCTCACCAAGGAAAGTGCCCTCTCAAATACAAGAACCTCCTCATGCACCTCCATCACTCTCAAAATGCCCCGCAATTCTGGAAAGTGAGCTCTGATGGACCTGCACCTCAGAGCAGAGATCTTCAGCCAAGACAACACTTTTAACAACATCTTCAATAGCGGCCATCATCCAATGCACATAGCACCACCCAAGGCGAGAGCCTACTCAGCAGTAACTGCACCACTGCAAGCTGGGCCCCACCCCAGCTCACTCCGACCCCCACGAAGCAACAAGGATATTAACATTTTATCTCAGCTCTTCCTTGCAAAAACAGCCACCAGAAATTCCAAGGAACATAGCACAAGTCATGTAACCCAAAAAATGTTAGTGCACCAGGATGAAATAACGGATTAAAAGATAAGCATAGCCATAGCTCATGAAAACACACAAAAGCTATACGAGACCTGGTATTGTGCCAAATGATGGGATCAATTAAGGGCCTCACTCTGCCACTTCTAGGTAGCATTCATCATATGATCAAAATTTACATTCAGTTTGAGGGAGAGAAGAACGTGTCCAAGACTATTATTATGGGGCATGAAAGCAGAGTTAGATATAGTGAACTGGCAAACTGGGTTAAGGAAAGGTAATTGAGATGCAATAGCAAACATTTAAGGGGATATTTCAGCATATGCAAAATGGATACATTGCAATGAGAAAGAAAAATTCCAAGGGGAGGATCCACCATGCGGGGTTAACTAACAAAGTTAAAGATAGGTAACTTGAAGAAAATGCATAATTGCGCAAAAGTGGGTGGATCAGAAGATTGGGCAGAACATAAAAACCAGCAAGGAATGACAAAGATTAATAAGGAGGCAAAATCAGAACACGAAAGAAAGTTAGCTAGAAATATAAAGACAGATTCTAAGAGGTTCCATAGATATTCAAAAAGGGAAAGAAAAGCAAGTATTGGTCCGCAGAAAGTGAGTATGGGAAGTTAATAAGGAGATTGCAGATGAAAACAGGTGCATTTTGGTGGCCTTCACTACAGAGGATACAAGTAACTTCCCAGAATGGCTGTAAATCAGGAATTGGAAGGACTGGAAGGACTCGAAGTGGTACACAGTAAAATGCTGGAACTGTGGGTTCCATGGGTCCTGATGAATTTCACAGGAAGGGTCTATGGAGATATTTGTAGCATTCGTTTTGAATTTCAAAAATTCATCAGTTTCAGGGAAGGTTGTATTAGATTGAAAAATAGCAAATATTACTATTTTATTCAAAACTGGAGGGAGACTGAAAGTAGTAAACTGTAGGGCAGTTAGCTTAACATCTGTCATAGGGAAAATGTTATAAGTTTAATGAGACTTTATAGCATGGCAGTTAGATAAACCCAAGTCAATCAGACAGAGTCAATATCATTTTTTGAAAGAGAAATCATGCTGAACAAATTTATTGGGAGTTCTTTGAAGTAGTAACAGGTGCTGTGGATAAAGGGATGGATGTGCAATATTTAGATTTGGAGAAGGCATTTGATAAGGTGCCGCAAACATTATTGCGGAAAATAAAAGCTCATGGTATAGAGGGCAAGATATTGGCATGGACGGAGGATTGGCGAGCTAACAAGAAACACAGTAGGCAAATTTTCTTGAGGGTCAAGACACTTTGGATTTCTCTTTCTCAATGTTATTGTTGAATATCTTAAGGCAGTAGATGATAAGATTCTTGATAAGGGGGCCAAAGGTTATGAGGGGAGTAGGCAGAAATGTGGAGATGAGGTTAAAATGAGATCAGCCATAAGCTTATTGGATGGCGAGGCAGCTTTGAGGGACTGAGTGGCCTATTCCAGCTCCTAATCCGTTTGTATGTTCTGTAACATCCCAATGGAACCATAATGTAGATGTATGTATACACACAGGAAATTCTGTTGTGCTCTCTTAGCAATATGGTCTTGAACAGTTATACAAAATAGTCAACAAGAACAAGGGCACTGGACAAGAGCACCAGCAACATTTGGCACTGCCTTTTCTTCATTCGTAATATAGGCTTAAGCCTACTTTCTTCTATACCAGTTTTGTTAAATAAAAATTATTGATGTACACAGTGAAACAGACTACATTCTAAATCACTTCCCCCATTTTTAGAACATGGCTGAAGGCATTGGGGATCACATTAATCATTTACATCGTAACATTTACAGTTCATCAAGCATTAAGTGACTTGCTACATGCTGAGCTTTGTTATAGCCTATGTCAGTTATGTCCAAATCTTCTACCGCCAACTCGTGCTTCGGTCAGAGTTAGGATCGATTAGTAGCTTTTAGTTTTTAAAAAAGCCAATTCACATTCACTCACAATCATATATCCTTCCTATGGGGCTAAGTTTCAAAGTTGATTCTTAATTTGTTGGCTGAGGTCTGGTGCCCAGTGAACAGATTTATCAGTTTTGTTACAAAGGTGTCACATCAATATTTATTTGAAATTACATTATGCCTTGCTAATAATACATTTTGTGTCTGCATTTTAGTGGAACCAACTTAAATCTGGTATAAATCATTCAGTCCAACTTCGGAGTTGCCACTTGAAAATAAAGAGTGCCAACCAAGAACAAGGCTGTCCAATACAGTCCTTTGAGAGGGTGATTAGGCTCTCTCTCTTTGTAGAGATGGTCACTGTCTGACACTTGTTTGCGACGATGTTACTTGCCACTTGTCATCAAGCCTAGATGGTTTCCTGGTCATGCTGTATGTGGAATGGGCTGCTTAATCATCTGATGAATTACAAATTAGCTGAATACTATGCAGTCACCAGCAAACATCCCCACTCTGATCTTATGATGGAGGATCATTAAAGAAACAGCCAAAGATAGTTGGTTCGAGGGCACGCCCCCAGGGAACTCTTGCAACAAGAGAATAGAGCAAAGATGTATGGCCTCCAACACCCACAACCATTTTCCTTTGTGCTCGCGACAGTTCCAGCCAGTAGAGAGTTTTCTCTGACCTCCACTGATATTAGTTCAGACTCTAGTGCCACAGTTGGTGGAATGCTGCCTAGATGGTCAAGGCATTCATTCTCACCTCACCAATGGAATTCAGCTGCTATCCACATTTGGATCAAGGTTGTATTGAGGTCAGGAGCAGAGCAGCCTGACCGATTTCAAACAGAGCATCAGCGAGAAAGTTGTTAGTAAATAAGTGCTACTTGATACCACTTGACTCCTGCCATGACTTTGCTGATGAATGAGGTAAACAAGGCAGTGCTTGGCTGAGATTGATCTGTCCTGCTTTTTGCGAATATGACATTTACGGGCAATATTTCCCTTGGAATTGACAAATTAACTAAAAGCTACCATGGCAAATCAACTAGTTTTATTATAGGATCAGTCCTGAACCAATATTAGAAAATGACACATGCAAAACAGCCCTTCTTCCAGCCTACAATTTTCTGGGTCACTGTATGGCTGGATCATGTGCGTGTGTTCAAAAGATATTCTTGCTTCAATATCACCGACCTGATGAATAAGAGCTATCAGTGAGTAAGTCCCAACAATGCAGGTTACAGCCAACTCCAACCACTCCTTCCCTGCATTCCCATTCCCTGCATGCCTGCTCTCACACCAATCAGCCTGCAATATTACAAATCTGGCCGAAGCAAATTACACTCTCCCAGGCTCAATCTCAAAGCCCAATTATCCTCTCACCAATGTGCACCCAGACATCCGGGTTCTATCTAATCTCTAAACCTTCAGCCTGCATCGTATATACTGGTAGCCATTTTGTTACAGTTTTATAGTTTATCGAGGTGTTAGGACAGCGGACCAAAGGGCAGCATGGTGGTGCAATGGTTAGCACTGCTGCCTCACGGCGCCAAGGACCCAGGTTCGATCCCGGCTCTGGGTCACTATCCGTGTGGAGTTTGCACATTCTCCCTGTGTTTGCGTGGGTTTCACCCCCACAACCCAAAGATGTGCAGGGTAGGTGGATTGGCCACGCTAAATTGCCCCTTAATTGGAAAAAATTAATTGGGTAATCTAAATATATTTTAAAAAAGGATAGCAGACCAAACCCCAACTTTTTAGAATATCAGACAAGTACCCCAAACAATTTTTTCTATTTGCATAACTGAGGAAAGGATACTTCACCTGAAGTGTGATGAATCTGACCAATAGTATCTTTATGTTAAAGCAAATTTTTATTTAAACACAGAATTGACCACATTAACATCAAAGGAATAAGTTTACAATTATCAACTAAACAGTTCTTAAATAAAGGGAAAAACTTGAACTTACAATCTACACCCGCCACTAATTCAATTAAGCAACGCAACACAGTTCAAATGTCACTTATAAAGTTAACAAAACAGGTTACTTGCTTATCTGTGCAGACCTTTGGAGAGAGATCGTTTCAAGGACAGATCCAATACAACTTCTTCCCAACCTTACAGCATTCGACAAAAGGCCGTTCAACTTAAAATCCTATAACAGACTGCTAAACTACAGACAGACCTGGCTCCTCCCTTTACTTGCATCATCCCATAAAGTTCCATGAGCTGCTTAGCTGGGACGAAATACAATCCCTCATACATTATCTACACTCCAAGGAATCTCCAGCGATCAAAACACAATTCCATTAGCCCTTTACCTGTGACCAAATGGTTGGAATGAATGAGTACCTCCCTTTTATTATGACTTAATTAATGCTTTAGCAGACACACTGCCTGCATGCATCTCAAACAAGGGCTTTGCAATAACATTACTGCCACAAAACATATATAACTATTTCTATGTTCATTATAAAGGCACAATACAAAAATTCAATAAATCGTTGGTGACATTCCTGGAGGGACATAGTAACACCAGAAAACAGATAAAGATAGATGAACGAGGAATGAAGACTTTTAGCAAGGTAAAGAAAATGAGCCAGACACAAGCAGGGAAATACTGAAATTACAATGAGTAATGTTTCTGAGAGTTTTATACAGTGAGTCGTAGAAAAGAGTAAAAAACAAATAAAAAGACAGAGGGCGCTATTATGAACACTTGAGGAGTATTCTTCTATTGTATCATTCCAGGTCTGACCATAACAGGGTTTTATTTGTGAGTCTAGAGAGGATGAGCTTTGCCTACATTGCAGGAGTCCAATGATTCGCACTTTCAAATGGTGAAGAATTAGTCAGATGAGAGCCAGCAGAGCCTTTGCAGCCTCTCAGTACTGCATTCTGATCTCTGGTTTCCGATCTATAAGGCTTGCTAAATAGTTCGCAAACAGCTCTTAAAAAGTCCTCCTAGCTGTATATTCCAGAGGAATTAGATTAAAACAGATGTCTGTCTTAATAATTTTTTTTGGAACAGGTAACACCAGATGTCTGCTGTTCTAATTTTTCTTTGGAGAATCAGAATTGCATTTTTAAGTCGCAATAGCTGAAGGGTGCGCTTCTGAGGGGTCATGTGACCCACTCGTGCAATGGAGAGCTTGTGGAATTGCCACGCAGAACACGGGCTTTTGCTCAGTTCAATCCAGGAGGCAGCATCGAATCTGCACTACTCTCTACATAGCATGTTGTGTAAGTTGTCCTTGTGCAGGGGCGGAATTTCCTCCTTGCAGAGTTGCATAGTGCCCATGTGAGCGCGTCAAAATGAAGATGCTGGCCAGTAGCTATGTTTGATCGATATTGAAAGAATGGTGAAGGACTGCAATCAGTGCCAACTGAAGCAGAAATTACCTGCTGCAGCCAATTTGCACACATGGGCATGGCCAGGTCCGCTATGGGTGCTAGTCCACATAGATTATGTAGGACAATATTTTTGGCAAGATGTGTCTACTATTGGTAGACACTCACTCCAAATGGCTGGAATAATTTGAGATGACTGCCATGCCCCCATATGCCATAGTCAAGAAGCTTCGGCAATGCTTCACGCTCCATGGGTTACCTGAAGAACTCGCATCAGATAACGGAACTACTTTTACAAAGGCCGAATTTCAAAGTTAGTCCATGCATTCCAGTGGGATAAAGTTCGTCAGAACTGCACCATATCATCCCTCATCAAATGGACTGGCTGAGTGGGCAGTCCAAACTTTCAAGGCCGATTTGAAGAAACAGCCTGCTGCATCTTTGGACACAATAGCTTGGTTCCTCTTAGCATACAGGACCACCCTGCATTTGACCGCAGGTACATCTCCAGCAGAACTGTTGATAGGTCAGCATCTAAGGGCCAGGTTAAGCCTGATATTCCCAAATTTAGCACGCAGCATAGAGGCAAGACAGGGCAACCAAAAGAGGAACCATGATTCAACTAAAGATGCAAGATTGTTCAAAATAAATTACCAGTACGTGAGGAATTTCGGGAGTGGGCCAAGCTGGGTTCAGGAATTGTCGTAGCCAAGACAGGGCCCTTATCTTATGAAGTGAGTGCTCAAGACAGGATTTTGAGGATACGTGGACTATTTGCATGGTCGAATCATCCCAGGAGCCAGTGTCAGAGCCGGATTTAAATAAGGTATGGTTGGCTGCCAGAATAGTGATCTTTCCAATCAGCCTGTGACAGGCGGGAGTATTGTTCCCACTGAAACAAAGGAGGTGGAAGCCCCAGTTCCAGAAGAGGCACCTAGTGTGACAAATTCTGTACCCCAACTGAATCATCCCAGTCGGTGGAGCTGCGCCGCTCTCCGAGGAAGTGGAAGCCACCAAAGAGATGGAGCTTTTGATGGACTGATTAAAAATATTGTTGTTAATTTTGGGGAACTGTACAAGTTAACTATCATTCTATATATTAAGGAACTTGAGGGGCAGGATGTAGTTGCTGAGGGGCGGTCTTCTGATGGGTGAAGTGACTCGCTCGTCCAATCAGGAGTTAGTGCACAGAATTGCCGAGCAGAACGCAAGCTTTAGCTAAGTTCGATTTAGGAAACAGCATCAGAGCTGCATTACTCTGTATATAGCATGTTGTGTAAATAAATGTTTTGTGTATACATAACTGGTGGAGCCAAGTTACTACAGGTGCCCCCTCAAAATTTCAACATAACGTAAAAGTCAAATGGAGATGAGGTCCTTCACGCTTCCCACAGGGTCTGAGTGTTTGCTGCTTTGCATCCCACTGGGACGAACCCAAGTTTGGACATTGCAGCCTGCTAGCAGTCCTCCACTGTCTTAACAGGATTACAGCTTGTTTTTTTACCAGCCAGAAAAATAATTAAAGACTATCTTTTTTTTTAAAAGCACGCGCTTGCAACAGGACACAAGGGAATTGGAAAGTGGTAGGGGTGTGGAGGGGGTTTGGTGTGCAGCAAGGGGAAAGTGTGACAATGGAAGATCTGCTCATACAGAGCAAAAAGATGAATGGATCCATTACTGTAAAAGTTTCACATCCATGTGTCCAATTGCTATAATTTCAAGATAAATTTTTGAACTCTAGTTGGGAGTTAAACAGAAGCAGCATTTTGAATCAGTAGCAAATCTGGAAGAGGAAGGCGATATAAAAAATGATCTGAAACTCAGAATTGCAGAAGTCGCAGCATTAACCTTTTACTACCATGAGGCACTCTAAAATGTGGGTCACCTCCATGTTGCAAGCACATTTTTCATGATCTCATTGTTTTTTATCCAGTCGTTCTGTTTCACCAGGCACAGCCTCGTGCAGAATACAACCGTGACTTAAATAATTAACCGTGTTAAGGTAAACAATACTGCGTACATTTTAGATGAAAAATTTCTCCGACTATTTATTCCATTAACATGAAAAATTGGGTTCTTTATTTTAGTAGGTTGTCCTCAGATCCTTGATCTGAGCAAGAAAAATCAGTGCACGTGTAAACAATGGTTTTACATCTACTCTCATTGGTGAGATGAAAGTGTGCCATAGATCTTTCTTCAATGTTCATCATCTCCTGAATAGAAATATTCTTTTGTTGATTAATATCTGGTGAAAGGATGGGAAAAGACATTTCTTCCTACTAATTAATTCTGATAAGCCAATGTCTGTCTGATCACAGAATGAGTAGCTCAAATCCTGTGCATATAACTTTGAGAGCTATGAAAAGCTTTAGAAGGAAAATTGCTGATTTAGCGAAAAATAAAGAGTTTACATTTTAATTGTGAATCTTTGAAGAATAAAATTGTATGTTTTCTCACACGTTTGTCAGTTTTTCACATTATAAATTCCTGTGCTCTATTTTAAGAAAAAAAGAACCGGGGTTAGAGGCCAGGCAAAATAAAAAAGAGCTACAATATTCATTGCTGTACCAACAGTTTTATCAGTTGGATTCTCTCGGTGCACAATTGTACAGGCTAGGTGAACAGGAATGAAGCTGAAAACCTAGCTAGAATTATACAAGGATACACCAAAAACTTAGCAAATTAGTTCAAACCAACAAGCGCAATGGCAGTTTAAAGAACAAAAAACAAAGAAAATTACAGCACAGGCCCTTCGGCCCCCCCAGCCTGCACCAATCCAGATCCTTTATCTAAACCTGTCGCCTATTTTCCAAGGATCTACTTCCCTCTGTTTCTCCCCCCCCCCCCCCCCGTTCATATATCTGTTTAGATGCATCTTAAATGATGCTATCATGCCCGCCTCTACCACCTCCGCTGGCAAAGCGTTCCAGGCACCCACCACCCTCTGCGTAAAAAACTTTCCACGCACATCTCCCTAAAACGTTCCCCCTCTCACCTTGAAATTGTGACCTCTTGTAATTGACACCCCCACTTCTGGAAAAAGCTTTTGCTTTCTACCCTGTCCATACTTCTCAATTTTGTAGACCTCAATCAGGTCCCCTAACTTCCGGATCATTTTCAATGGCCTGTAACTTCCTTCGAATGGCAAACTACGGCAGACTGTCACTCTCGACAGACTTACCTTCGCTTGGGTTCCAAAGCCCCTGCCTCGGTACCTATGTTGGCATTAAATTTTATCTGCCATCCTTACACCCACAAATATATCTGGTCCCATTTTCTGGTGTCTGAGCTGCTTGCTCAGGTTCAAATGCCTTCTGTAGTTTGGCATCTTCAAATTTGACCAGCTTGTATTGAGCTTTTGAATCAAATTCATTAATACAAATTAGAAACAGCAGAGGTCCCAACACCAAACCTCTCCCCAACTCAACATTTCATGACACAAATTAACACAGTCAAACAGGTGATACCTTGCACGCTTCAGTTCATTCTACTGGGAAATAAGTAAATATATAAATTTCGGTATTTCCGATGTTTCTTTAAGCTAACAGGTTGTTGGGAGAACAGAAAAGTAGAGTACAACAGTTTATGTCAATGTTTTAAAATGCAGAATCAAAGATCTTGTCACCAGTGTAAAAAAAAGTTTTAGAAGACTTTAAGACACCAGAAAAGATAGCGAAGTGCAACACAACTGATCAAATACAAGAGGTGAGCTGTGAGGAAAGGTTAAGTTTTACAATGCAGAAGAAAGAGGTTTAAGCGAAGGGGAAAAAATGGGTAAACATCATAGAAACAAAATATTAAATATAGTTATGGTGAGTCTAGAATATTACTTATAATCATACAGCATTGAAAGCCAGTAAACCTTTATGCTGGTGTTAGGTCCCTGAAAGAACTATCCAATCAGTCCCATTCCCCAGCTCTTTTCCCATAGCACTGCACACTCACCTTGTTCAAGTCTTTTGAAAGTTACTCATGAAGCTGCTTCCATCACCTTCCAGGTCACAACAGCTCGCTGCATTTAAAAACCCTCTTAATCTCTCCTTTGGTCCCTTTGCCAATTAGCTTGAATCTGTCTCCGCTAGTTAACTAGCTAGTTTTTCCTTATTTACTCCATGACAATCCTTCATAATTTGAATGACTTCATTAAACGTCCCCTTCACCTGGAGAACAATCCCAGCTTCTCTTGCCTTTCCACTTAAATGATGCACCTCACCCATTCTGGTAATCTCCTTTTCACCTTGATATCATTCCTCAAGTCCAGAATTGCACACAATTGAATTTCATCCGCCTTATATCTGATAATTCCACCAGTCTCTTCATATCACCGGTAGCGCAGTGGTTAGCTCTGTTGCTTCACAGCGGCAAGGCCCCAGATTCAATTCGCGGCTTGGGTCACTGCGTGCGGAGTTTGCATGTTCTTCCTGTGTCTGCATGGGTTTGCTCTGGGTCTTCCGGTTTCCTCCCACAAGTCCTGAAAGACGTGCTATTAGGTAATTTGGACATTCTGAATTCTCCCTCCGTGTACCCGAACAGGTGCCGGAGTGTGTCAACTAGAGGAATTTTACAGTAACTTCATTCAACCGCAAAGGTTGAAATTGTGCCCTCTATAACAAACGTTCAGGTCATTAATATAAGAGCAATGGCCCTGAGAGACACCATTTAAACATCCCTTCAGTCTGAGAAGCAGCTATTCACCAAAACTCTCTGCTCGTTAATAGCCTATTTCATTCCCGCACTGCCACTCTCCTTTTCATCCCATGGACTTCAAAGTAAACCAGAAAGGTAGCCCCAGAGGTTGGTGATCGATAATTTCAAACTAGTTAACTCAGAAACAAAGTGACAAATGTTTGAAATTCATCTGCGAAACATAGTAGAAAATATAAACATTAGCACTGCTCAAAATGCATTTGGATAATGATTTGGAAAGTTGTGAGCAGAAAGACATTACCTATTCTTCCACTATCTATTAAATGCGATTTTGATTCCCTTCCTATTTTACACCCAGATACGCACAAATTAATTGTTAAATGTTGAGAGAAAAGGCTACCTTTCTCATTAAACCCACATCCAGCAAACTGCACCAAGTATATAATTTTGCCATTAGAGACTCCATTCAATTTAATTAGTCTCTCAGGCATACAAAACACCAGAGGCTGACGCCCAAACTATAAACTGAAATCTCTCGTTACCCAAGATTATGATTACCTAATATTTCAGGTTTCAACATAATATTTTGTTTTAACCCTGACCAGCTGCATTTTCATGGTGTAATAGGATCAGATGCACAAAGTTCTTCAAGTTATATTATTTTGTGTCAATATCTTCTTTAGACTCCACACCCTTTATATTGATCTTTAAAAAAGGAGTTTGGCATTAGCTGCTTTTGAGGATGTCTAACCAATGCAGCATAACCAACGCAGCCTAAGAATAAACAACACCACCTCCTACACGATAGTCCTCAATACTGGAGTCCCGCAAGGCTGCACCCTTAGCCTCCTATTATATATACTCCCTATAAACACACGACTGCATGCAAAATTTAGCTCCAACTCCATCTTCAAGTCTGCGGACGACACGACCTTAGTGGGTCGGATCTCGAACAATGAGGAGTCAGGAAGCAAAGTATTGTACACGCCCCTCTCTGCATCAACGGGACAGAGGTGGAGATGGTTGACAGCTTCAAATTCCTACGCGTGCACATTAGCAAAAATCTGTCCTGGTCCACCCACGTTGATGCTACGACCAAGAAAGCACAACTGCGCCTATACCTCCTCAGGAAACTAAGGAAAATCGGAGTCCACATTGACTCTTACCAACTTTTACAGATGGACGATGCAAAGCATCCTATCTGACTGCATCATAGGCTGGTATGGCACCATCTCGGCCCAAGACCGGAAGAAACTAGAGCCGTGAACACCACCCAGTCCATCACACGAACCAGTCTCCCATCCATTGACTCTGTCTTCACCTCCCGCTGCGTGGGGAAAGCGGACAGCATAATCAAAAACCCCCTCTTACCTGGCTTACTCACTCTTACAACTTCTTCCATCGGGCAGGAGGTACAAAAGTCTGAAAACATGCACCATCAGACTCAAAAACAGCTTCATCCCCAGTTCTCACCAGACTCCTAAACGATCTGATCTATTCACAAATCTTCTCTACTGAGCAGTTCTATATTCCTGTATGCTTCACCCGATGTCTGTGACTATGTATTTACATTGTGTATTTTCTGTTTGCCCTATTATCTATTTTCTTTTCATGTATGAAACGATCTGTTTGAGCTGCACGCAAAACATTACTTTCCACTGTATCTCGGCAAACCATCCAATCCTTATTTTGAGGGCTGAGAGGGGAAAGGAATTCCTGTGGTGGAATTCTATGGCCGTTGGGATTATCTTTTCCCGCCAGCAGATTTCCCGGTGGCGTGGGTGGCTTCAATGGGAAATCTTATTGACAAACAGTGGGAGTAGAGAACGCGTGCCACCGAGAAAAACGCAGCTGAGGGACAAGAGAATCCCGCCCTGGTTTTGAGAGCTCAGTGTAAAATGAGGCATCTTGGTAAAAATGCATTTCAGATTATCTTGATGAACTAGATCATGGCCGCTCTCAATTTTTTACTCAATGTGATCGATGACAATAGGTTGACAGAACTGGAGTCCTAAAATCACAACCGTTCTTATCTCAATCCTTCCCAATGTATTAAATATTCCATTGTGTGTTAAAATGCCCATGGTATTTAAACTGTGGCCTTCTCGATGACAAACAGAATAAGGTTAAATATGCTGAAGGTTTATCCCGCACTGCATAGTTGTTGACAGGAGTTTCGTTCACCAGAACTCAGATTTTAATATAGCAACCTAGCACTAATATTCTATTTTGTTTTTCTTATTTTGCTGAAGCAGTAACCTTCGCTCATTATAAGCAAGGCCATAACTATCTCACGAATACAGAAACATGCTTCTATAACATGGTTGGAGGATATTTTACAGCACCATTGTTATTACCCATTATGGGGATTTCCCCTATTGGCACAGGACATACTGACAGCGTGTAGCTAAAATAATTAGAGCCGAGTAGTGCCACATTTGATCCTTGCACTGTGCTGAATGTCTTTTTAATTCATTCACAGGATGTGGACGTCACTGGTTAGGCCACTATTTATTGCCCATCCCTAGTTGACCTTCAGAAGATGGTGGTGAATTGCCTTCTTGAACTGCTGCAGTCCTTGGGGTGTAGGTAAACCCACAGTGCTGTTGGGAAAGGAGTTCCAAGATTTTGCCCCAGTGACAGTGAAGGAACGGCGATATATTTCCAAGTTAGGATGGTGACTGATTTGGAGGGGAACCTCCAGCTAGTGGGGTTCCAAGATATCTGCTGCTATTGCCGTTCTAGGTGGTAGGGATCGTGGATTTGGAAGGTGCTGTCTAAGGAACCTTGACGAGTTACTGCAGTGCATCTTGTAAATGGTACACACGGCTACCACTGTTTGTCGCTGGTGGAGTGTTTGTGGAAGGGGGAGCAATCAAGCGGGCTGATTTGTCCTAGATGGAGTTGGGCTTCTGGAGTGTTGCTGGAACTGCACTCATACAGGCAAGTGGAGAGCATTCCACTGCACTCCTGACTTGTGCCTTGTAAAACCATAAGACATAGGTGCAGAATTAGACCATTCAGCGCATCGAGTCTGCTCCGTCATTCAATCATGGCTGATATGTTTCTCACCCCATTCTCCTGCCTTCTCCCCATAACCCCTGATCTCCTTATTAATCAAGAACTTATCAATCTCTGTCTTAAAGACACTTAGTGTCCAAAGCCTTCTGCGGCAATGAGTTCCACAGATTCACCACCCTCTGGCTGAAGACATTCCTCCTCATCTCAGTTTTAAAGGATCGTCCCTTCATTCTGAGGCTGTGCCCTCGGGTTCTAGTTCTTCCTATTAGTGGAAACCACCTCTCCACTTCCATTCTATCTAGGCCTCTCAGTATTCTGGAAGTTTCATTTAGCTCCCCCCTCTCCTTCTAAACACCATTGAGTACAGACCCAGAGTCCTCAACCATTCCTCATATGACAAGCTCTTCATTCCAGGGATCATTCTGGTGAACCTCCTCCGGACCCTTTCCAAGGCCAGCACATCCTTTCTTAGATACACTGCTCACAATACTCCAAATGGAGTCTGACCAGAGCCGTATACAGCCTCAGAAGCACATCCCTGCTCTTGTATTCTAGTCCTCTCGACGTGAATGCTAACACTGCATTTTACTTCCTAACTGCTGACTGAACTTGCACGTTAACCAGAAGAGAATCTTGAACTAGCACTTATGGGTCCTTTTGTGCTTCTAAATTTCTTAAGTCGTTTCCCATTTAAAAAATAGTCCATGCCTCAATTCTTCTTACCGACGTGCATAACCTCACACCTTTTGTAGATGGTGGGCAGGGGGGTGTCAGAAGATGAGACCATAAGAAACTACAGAGAGTTGTGAACATAGCCCAGTCCTCACATGAACCTGTCTCCCATCCAGTGACTCAGTCTACAGCTCCTGCTGCCTTGGGGAAGCGGGCAGCATAAACGAAGACCCCTCCCACCCGGGTTATTCTTTCTTCCAAATTCTTCCATCGGGCAGAAGACACAAAAGTCTCAGAACACACACCAACAGATTCAAAATCTTACAACACCAGGTTAAAGTCCAACAGGTTTGTTTGGAGTCACTAACTTTCAGAGCACAGCTCCTTTAACCTGGTGTTGTAGGACTTCTTACTGGGCCCATCCCAATCAAACGCTGGCATCTCCACATTACAGATTCAAAATCATCTTCCCTGCTGTTACCAGACTCATGAATGACCCTGTTTAGGACTGAACTGATCTTTCTATGCACCTTCTCTACTGTTGCTAGCACTACACTCCGTATGCTTCACCCGATGTCTATGTCATTGTGTATTTATCGTATGTCCTATGTTTTTTCATGTATGGAACAATCTGTCTGTACACAGTAAGAAGTCTTACAACACCAGGTTAAAGTCCAACATGTTTATTTCAAACACTAGCTTTCGGAGCACTGCTCCTTCCTCGGGTGAATCATTCATTCCAACCCCGGCATCTCCACATCTGGACTGTACACAGAACAATGCTTTTCAGTGTACCTCAGTACACGTGACAATAAATCAAATTCAATCCAGGAACCTGGCTCCTTTCTAGTGCGGAGGTGCCTGCACCACAGCTCTGCAAGATATGAGCTGATTTAGCACTATACCGGAGATAAAAATCTAAACTTTTATTGGCCTGTGTTACTCACTTCTTTAATTAGCTGAGCAATTGCAGCAGCCTACATTCGTACTTAAAAAAAGTAGTATTTAGAGAAACCTTACTCTGGAAACCTGAGCACAGCGACACAAGGTGACCACGTCCAGAAAGGAGAATATTCTGTAGGATAAGGAAAAAAAAGTTGTTTAAAACATAGGCAAGGTAGGAATAGTCATTAATACACGAACAATAGAAAATGTGCAAGGATTACAAGTAGCAGGTATCTATGTTCCTAATGTTCTAACGGAATTGTTCTACTGAGGGTGGTTGCAAGAGAGATTTCCAGTGATGCAGAATCTGCTCCCACTTACATGCGCAGTCAAAACTTTCACTTCAGGTTGTGGGCTTTCCATAGATCTGGCATTAAGTGCTCGGGACCACAGCCACGAGGGGAAAAGACATGTTGCGACCTGCCTACACTGCTGCTTGGACCCTGCTAACACAGTGGTTAGCATTGTTGCTTCACAGCTCCAGGGTCCCAAGTTTGATTCCCGGCTTGGGTCACTGTCTGTGTGGAGTCTGCACGTTCTCTCGTGTCTACGTGGGTTTCCTCTGGGTGCTCCGGTTTCCTCCCACAAGTCCCGCAAGACGCGCTTGTTAGGTAATTTGGACATACTGAATTCTCCCTCTGTGTACCCGAACAGGCGCCGGAATGTGGCGACCAGGGACCTTTCACAGTAACTTCACTGCAGTGTTAATGTAAGCCTACTTGTGACAATAAAAGATTATGGAGTGCAGTTCAACCACAGCAGAATGATCCCAAGCTTATGCTGCAAGGTCATGGAGAAACTGCAATTCAGAAACGGGCTCTTCTGCCAACCAGTCCCTATTACCATTTATTCACAGAAGCAATATTCCTAATCCTATATGCCAGTCTGTTCCCATCCCCCTTTCATTTGGCCACTGCATCAAATAACCCTGCAATCTCCTTTATTCGAATCATAATAGTGTAGAAGTTTACACACAGCTTTATGCTCAATACGCAAAAATACACAAGTCTTTTTGTGGGGGAGGGGCGGTTGGTAAACTTTAGATTATCTATTGAAACTATTCTCACCTAAAGAGCACAACTCCTCTTTTTACAGCATATCAGGCAGACTGGAGAATTACACAATCGTGTACCACAGGAAACACGTGTTACTGAGCATTTCGAGACCATTAGCCTCATTTATGTCAGACAAAACAGACAAGCTAAATCCCACGTTCGATTGGTGGCCAATCCCCAGCCAATGCATAGATCATAGGAGAGCTATTGATGTTGCGTATTGCTTGAATGTCAAGTTTAGAACATAGCTGTGGAGAGGAGAAAAGTAAACCTGCCATAGTCTACTCCCCGATAAAAGAAAAAAGTGTGAGTTGATGGATAATAAATAAGAAAAACTGTGTCGCTGGTCCTGCAAATGGCTTTGCAACGTCAATTTTCTCTCTATGCGTTAAAAAAAGCAAAGCAAGGCAAATTATTCAAAAGTACATAAACCAATGTGCTCTAAATCTAGTCCAGAAGAATCACTCACGAATATCACTTCTGATAGTCAAACTAATCTGACCCTATCTCTGCAAAAGGTTGGTGGTCCCTTTTAAATAGCATCAGTAAAGGCTTCTATTTCAAGCAGCTCATTGGCAGTCAAAAATCAGGAAAAAATGATAAAGCTAGCAATGAAAATTTGCACTCAACCTAATATTGTATTTACATGATTAGCTAATAGCTCAACATACTCTAGGTTCTGACAAAAGGTCATCAGCTCAAAACGCACTCTCAACAACTTGTATTTATAGAGCACCATTAATAAGGAATGTTCCCAAGGCCCTTCACAGGAATTGATAAGGCCAATTAGGAGACATTAGGTCAAACAGTTATGCTGAGCGCGAGCGAGAAAGAGCACGAGCGAGAAAGAGCGCGAGCGAGAAAGAGCGCGAGCGAGAAAGAGCGCGAGCGAGAAAGAGCGCGAGCGAGAAAGCGAGAAAGAGCACGAGCGAGAAAGCGAGAAAGAGCACGAGCTAGAAAGCGAGAAAGAGCACGAGCGAGAAAGCACACGAGCGAGACACTGCGCGAGCGAGAGAGCGCATGGGAGAGAGCGCAAGGGCGAGAGAATTATAGAGGGGAAGTAGAAAGGTATGGAGGAATTGAAACAAAAGGATGAGAATTTAAAATGTTATCTTTTGGTGGACTGAGACCAGATATAGGTCAGAAACAAGGGGTGATCTTTGAACAGGACTTGGTGCATATTAGGATACAGGCAGCAAGGTTTTGGATGAGCTCAAGTTTATGGGAGGTTGTAATATCAAGAGTGGAGGTAACAAGCAAGTGGATGAAGGGTTCAAAGCAGATTGGCTGAGGCAGCATTATGAAGGTGGAACTCTAGAGTCATGGGAGAGAACATGGCTCCACTCATGGTTAAATAAAATACAGATGCTGAAAACAATCTTAATCAGCTCAAAAGGAAAGGAGATACAATTGACAGTTTGGGGAATAAGCTTGTGGCAGGGACCCAAGATAATGGTTTTTACATTCAATTGTTCTCATCCAATACTGGATATTGGGACAAACAGTACAAAAACACAAAGGCAGTTCAGGGGTTAAAAAAAGTGATGGTGAGGTGGAGCTGGGTGTCATCAGATGTTGTCTATTCCCAACCATTTCACTCAAGCTGCACGCAACTGAGAGATGGCGGTTGGGGTGCACGAATACAGTGAGGAGCAGGAAGAGGAGCCGCTGTAAGAGATCCCGCCACAGATCAGTCCTATTGCCAAATGTTTCTATTTTAACTTCAGATTTCCAGTATCTGCAGTACTTTGCTTTTACCTCATACTTCCAAACTTGAAGCAGGATATGGGGTGAGGTGATACCGTGCATCCAAAAATGATCTAGTCGGCACTATGCAATTTTAAAACAGGTTTTTGGTTACAGGCAGCATGTGGAACATGGAATGGGACCAATTTTCGTGCAGAATTCATTGATTTTGGTTTTGATTGTAAGGGACGTACATAAACAAAGTGTAGGGCCGTTAAATATCTAATAATATTGTTTAATTATCTTAATTAAGCATGAATTTAAATTTTTAACCACTTATGGGCCACCTTTATAACCTAACAAATCTTTGCTTTTGAAAGGATATTTATTTCTGCAAGAACATTTAAGGGCACAACTCATTCGACTGTTATACAGGAAACATAATGGGCAAATTTAAGACTTGTCCACTTTCTTACTCAAATAAATTTAATATTCCACAGAACAAAACTCAGCTTGGGTGTTGAGGCAGGTGATATTTGAAAAATTAACCACGACCCTGCCCCAAAAGCAAACCATGATTTTCACATCTGGACTGGAGTTGTGCAAATATAGCAGTACAGAAAGGCTAAAAGGCACATGCTGTTGTTATGCAGTCTGTCATGGTGCGGGAAGAAAGTGGCTTGTGAAGACCCATGCCTGACTGCATTATTATCCCAGCTCCTATTGGGGCAATCCAAGGCACAGCAGGGACAGACGTTGGTCTTGCACTTTGTCAGAATCAGTGGAAAGTAACATCCTGTACACTAATGGAGGCACAGGGCTCAGCAACATCAGACCAAGTGTACCAGTATCAGGTGGGCTCCAGCCAAAGGAAAATAATAAAGATAAAATCAAGACCAGGAAGACGAGTTTTTGATGATTAGACTTTAAAAATCAGTCGTCACTTGGTTACAAACAATTCTAACGACGTTAGCTATGGCGTGAAGCTCTAATTTAAGGATGTTAAGGAGGTTCAGTGAATACAGAGCTCTTCCTCTCAAGTACAAGTACAACTCAATGGAAGTCAGTGAACAAGGCTGATATAAAAGTCTGAAAGATCATAAACAAAAACAGACACACGCATTCATTTAGTTTTGCGTTCCCAAACCAGAGATTGGGTTACAATCAGATCAGCCACGATCTTATGGAGTGGCGGAGCAGGTTCGAAGACCGAGTGGCTGACCCCTATTCCAAATTCAGATTTTAGGATGTCAGTACACTTTTCAGCAAGAACTCTTTAGTACTGTCTTTATTGGCAGGTGTTGAATGCAACTAATTATTTATAATCTCTCTTGTTGGTTTCATAATGAGAGCAGCCATGCAATACTGAGCAGGAAGACCCAACATGTGCCGTCACACACTGGGGGGAAAAAAGCATCCTCACCAAACTGATCACCCCAATCCTGAAATTAATTCTAGCCAATGTTGAATTAAACTGCAAAGCTAATTAAAAATAAAACGTGTCCCTATCAACAATAATAAAACCGAATAAAGCATAAACTTAGTTAAGAAACTGCAAAACAATTTCAAAACTCAGTATTGGTTTCTTCAAACAAGTGAACAGAATGCTTTGCGAGAATACATGGTGTATTCTTCAAGCAGCACACGCCTGTATACCAACAGATAAATTCAAGATTTTCAAATGCACATAGGATTCAATCATTGTGCAGAAAAACCCCCCACCATGGTTTAAAAACAAACAAACCTCATATTTCAGATAACTAAACCAGTTGGTGTATTAATGCTCAGGGCATCATCCAAAAGAACCCTTTTACCATCCGAGGTCTGGTTATTCTACCATTGTGCAAATAGCCGATCACAACTCTTGCACTCCTAAAACAGGAGTGAAATTTTGCTGAGTTAGAGTTCCTGGTGTAGTTTTTTGCTGCATCATCCAAATGGTCCTTCAACTTTTACCAAGGCAGCAAGTGTCAGAAAGCTATTTGTGCGTAGGGAGCTTACCCACCCCTAATCATTCACATACATATACTTTCCGCACAAATCATTGGATAGTGATCAGGTGTTGAAACTAACTGCCACTCTCCACCCACCCCAGGCTGAGGGAAATTGCTGCACCCTTGAGAAGACCCAAGTCAAGATTATTAACTCAGCACCAACATTGGAGAACCTTTCAGATCTGCACATATACCTAACTACTTACTTCATGAGTGCATTTATCAATCATACAGGAAATACCGCCTCATTCTGTAGAAGCAGAATCACTTTGAAATTCAGATTGCTGGTATTGCCGCTATCTTTGGATGTAATGTGCATAAAGTTGATTACAAATTGATTAAAAGTTGAAAGTAAAACCTGCCTTTTCTGATCTTTGCAATTGCTGTTGTTAAACAACTAATTAGATTTTATTATTCCAACTAATTCTAGAAGAAGCCAAATTACATTCGACACTAATTGTATTCCACACCATATAGTCTACAAACCGTTACAGGGAAAGTGATGGATGGATAAATGCAATTGATCACATCAAACTCTTTGGTGAATTGAGCTCAGAGCATGATCTATATAAATGCCACTCAAGGTGAAACTTGTACGGAATGGAGGAGAGTGGTATGCAAAGGGCATAACCTTTCAGATAAGCCATTCAAACACAGCCAAGCGATCTTCATTCATCTGAATAATCAGACATGTTCCAAATGAATCGTGTCATGTGAAATGGGTGTGTATAAAATAGCTGTATTGGATGCATCTTTAAGAAATGGGAGTTTATCAGTGATGTCAGAGTGTGGATGGAGCTGGGCTGTCTGTCTGCTTTTACTTTCGCTTTCGGCTGTCTGCTACAGGGTGTGTTTAGTTTTGTTTTACATTTGGGGAAGCTGCAGTCACAGCAAGATCTGTATGAATCTCTGCAAGCTAAAGAATGTTCATTTGGTGATTTCAAAGTGGTAGGTAACTGCTCTCAGTAGAGAAGTTAAACCTGATGTCTTTCTGTCAAAAGGGTTCTTTTTTGTCTTATGGATGTTGCAAGGAAAGATTAAGAGTTACTTACAGAGTACTGTATTCTTTTGGGAATTTATTGGTGTTGATAGTTGCTAAGATGTTTACTGTCAGTTTATAAAGTGTTAACTGGTTTCATAAATATTGTTTTAATTTAAATGTACGTTAACTATCTGTTGCACGACACCTGTAAGGGAGGCCCGCGTGCTCCCCATGACACAATCTATTAAATGTTGTGGGTCAGGTGAACGCCATGATACACTTTGGGGTTCTCTCAACAATAGGACATTTTCCATGCACGAGACAATATTCTTACCCCATCTACCACGAAAAACAAATTATTTATCTCATTGCTGTCTGTTGGACTTTATATTTATTCCTACCATAATCTTTGCTAGCACATAGTTCACGGTCAACTGGCAAATAAGGCTTCCTTTAATATGAAAGATGGTGGTGGTTCAGAGACACAATTAAGTGTGCTCTATGGGATCACCTAGTGACAAGAGCCTGAAATTATCTTATGATAGCTGGCATTGAAAAACCAAGTAACGCTGACAAAGCAATTTAATGTAAATTCTGACCAAACTGTGCGTGGATTTGCAAAATTATGGAATCCATGTGTGGCCATGACATAGCGCGGCATCCATTGGAAAAACTCCTAATACTTGTTAGGATACCAGACCAAACCCCGACCTTTGTTAGGATACTGGCCAGGAGCCCCAAACAATTTTTCTATTTGTAAAACAGTGAGGAAAGGATAGATGAATCTGACCAATAGGTATATTTTATGTTAAAACAAAGTAACCACATTATCAAAGACATAGCATTACAATTATCAATTCAACAGTTCTTAGGGCAGCATGGTGGCACAGTGGTTAGCATTGCTGCTTCACTGATGTCCCAGGTTCGATCCCGGCTCTGGGTCACTGTTCGTGGGGAGTTTGCACATTCTCCCCGTGTTTGCGTGGGTTTTGTCCCCACAACCCAAAGATGTGCCATGTAGGTTAATTGGCCACGCTAAATTGCCCCTTAATTGGAAAAAATGAATTGGGTACTCTAAATTTATTTTTAAAAATTAAACAGTTCTTAAATAAAAAGGAAAAAAATTGAATGCACTATCTACATCTGCCACTAGCTCCAATTAAGCAACCCAATACAATTCAAATACCACTTATAAAGTTAATATAACAGGTTTACTTGTGGTCTTCTCTGTCGATACTTTTAGAGAGACTTTTTCCAAGACCAGATCCAGTACACCTCTGTCTTGTCAGATTAAAATCCTATAGCAAGCTGCTGTTCAATTTAAATATTCTAGCACACTGCAAAGCTACAGACAGACCTGGCTCCTCCCATTAATTATATCATCTGTATTCTACCAATTTCCAAGACCTGCTTAGCTAGTATTAAATACAAAGGAGGAAAAGTACAGCACAGGAACAGTCCTTCAGCCTTCCAAGCCTGTGCCGACCATGCTGCCCGTCTAACCTAAAACCTTCTACACTTCTGGGTTCCGTATCCCTCTTTTCCCATCCTATTCATGTATTTGTCAAGATGCCCCTTAAAATTCACTATTGCCCCTCCTTCCACCACCTCCTTCGGCAGTGTGTTCCAGGCAACCACTACCCTCTGTGCAAATACACTTCCCTCTCATATCTCCTCTAAACTTTGCCCCTCGCACCTTCAACATATGTCCCCTAGTAATAGACTCTTCCAACCCGGAAAAAAGTTTCTGTCTACCACTCTGTCCATGCCCTTCATAATCCCTCAAATTACCTGCACTCCAGGGAATCGCCAGTAATCAACTCACTATTCCATTAGCCCTTTATCTGTAACCAAGTAAGCGGCTGGAATGAATGATTACCTCACCTTCTACGACTCTTTAATTGCAGCTTTAGTAGACATGTTGCTTATAAGTATTTTAAACCAAGGTTTTAATAACATTACTGCCACAAATAAAATATATAACAAATTCTACATTTATTACACTATTCAATTTAAATTAACTGCCATAGAACATGTAGGCATAGTGGTTAGCATTGTGCCAGGGTCCCAGGTTCAATGCCGGCCTTGGGTGACTGTCTGAGTGGAGTTTGCACCTTCTCCCAGTGTTTGTATGGGTTTCCTCTGGGTGTTTTGGTTTCCCCCTACAGTCCAAAGATGTGCCGGTTATGTAGGTTGACCATGCTAAATTGTTTCTTAGTGTCCAAAGATGTGCAGGTTAGGTGGGGTTATGGGGCTAGGACGGGGGAGTGGGCCTAGTTAGGGTGCTCCTGAGAGGGTTGGTGCAGACCTGATGGGCTGAATGGCCTCATTCTGCACTGTAGGAATTCTAAGTAATTGTGCTGGTTTCTAAGTATTTGTGCTGGTTTCCAAGTATTTGATCTGGTTCAGACAATGAGCAGCTGAACCAAACAGGGATTTCTTAAGAGTCAATAGCCAGTTTGTTGGCTTCAACACCTTTGGGTTGGGAAGCACGACAATGCTGATTCATCTGCTGTGGATCTCCTGCACTGCCAGTTTTCATTTGATATTTGCTTACCTAGTGATGGATTTGACTATTGGCTATCTTGAGGTGACACCACATTTCTTCATGTCATAACGAGGATAGTGGCATGACAGACTCAGTGAAACAAATGTCAAACAAATGCAACCTTTATGACCCAGAAAGTACTAAAATTAACATAAGTTAGTCCTTTAAAAGTAATCTACGAAATGGTGTGTGTTTACATTTACAACACTGAAGAAATTTACAGTAAACCCCCATTGGCTAGCTCAAATAATGGTAAACGAGACATGAAAGTGGCCATTCTAGATAAGTAGATAGATATGATTAATCTATTGCTATGAACAAAACAATTTTTTTTCCTCCTCTTCTCCCCACAATGTTCTCCTGGTCAATAACCAGCTGTTGGCTTCAATTCCCTTGAGTTGCGGAAGCAGGACAATCTGCTTTTAGACCATTGTCTGGAGAAATTTATACTCCAGAAACATGTAGTCCAAGTGAGTAGGTCTTAGTCAACAGAACTTGGTAAACATTAACAAACTGACAGGTGGTTCTATAGCATCTTTCCGCTGGGTGCCAGCAGAATTTGGATTCCCCCAATGGCCAACTGAACGTGCCTTTTTAGTTTGGTACATCAGAAAGAGGAAAACTTGTCAATCACTATTTCAGGATGTTGCAAAGTGCTTTACAGTCAAACAAAATAATTTGAAGAACAGTCAATGTGGGGAATCATAGGAAACAAAACAGTCTATTTGCAGAGAAAGCCCCCACAAAAAAACAAATGGCCAAATAATCTGCTTTAATAATGCTGGTCACAGGATAAATCCTGACCAGGACATCAGGGAAACTTCCCCTGGTTAAGTCTTCAAATAGTGTCATGGCATCGTTTACAACCAAGATGGTGCAACCAAAGGACACCTGCATGCTGCTTTGTGATGCGATGCAATGACAATCCCATGTGCACAGAACTGGGACCATGCAGGTGACAAAAGGAAGATCTTTCACTTTGGAGCTGCCGCCTTACCCAGACACCAGAATCTGTCAACGGTCGAATGGGTCAGCACCATAGGGAATTTTGGAAATACTCTGCTGAGACATGTTAACAAAGCCAAATCACCGTTTTACCGCAATACAGGAGTTCAGCCTAAAGTAACAAACCCCTGCTAAACAGCTCCTTCAAGAATGCAAAAGAAAACCTAGCTATCTGAAAAATAAAACAAAACACTGCGTTACTCTTCTATAGCTGTGTGCTAGTGTATACGGTCAATTGTTAGCAAAATAACAAAAGGTCATAACATTTATTCATGTTTTATTATAGAAAGGAAAAGCCCCAAAAGCCATCTCAGAGAGTCAGTTGAAACAAAGAACAATTTCAGAAATGGCAAAACCAGAAAATCTGTTCCCAGTATTTTGTAAAAGTCTCTAAAACCGAGGTCAGACCACAAAGCTGGATCTGTTATGCTGCCAATTCTTATTTTGCTTTATGTCCAGTAGGGAAATGCTTTCCCACTCCAGAAACAACCTAAAGGAATTGAAAATATATTATAGACATACTTCCTTTGAGGTACAGAGTGCTTGTGCATTGAGTCACTACGACTGAAGACTACATTTTTGATTAGACTTAATATTAAGTCCTTTGAAGGAAAACAGGGAGCTCTCCTGTATGAAAAGTGCCAAGATGTTTTCAGCAGTTTTATAACATGAATGGATATCTTTCCTTCTGTACTGTTCAATCCATCACAGAAACATGGAATGGTTATAGCACAGGAGGTCATATGACTCAAGACCTCGCCGGTTCTCCTGAAGTGATTTAGCTAATCCCACTTCCCTGCCCATTCCTTGTAGTGATGACATTTGCTCTTCAAGCGCTTGCCAATTCCCTTTTGAAGGCCACATTGAATCTGCTTCTACTGCCCTTTCAGGCAGTGCATTGAGACTGTAACCACTCACTCCACAGTTTTCCCTCAACTGCTTTTGGTTCTTTTGCCAATCAACTTTGTGTCCTCTGGTTCTCAATTCTTCCACCAACGGGACTCCTAATGCCTCTATCAAATCTCAAGTAATTGTGAATCTGTAAGGCTAGTTATTGTTATGGAAAATTGGAAGAACAGTTAATTAAATAAATTGTGGCACGGTTTTTCTGAGTGAGATGTGTAGATAATCAATTTGCATTATATAAAATGCTGGTTTAATTTTAATCAATGTCTGGCACTTAAATGAGCTGGATAGTCAAGTCAAGCAATCGGTCAATCAGAAAACAATGATTTCATACCAGCAGTCATATGGCAGTGGAGCTCAGTACTATGATATATAAAGTGACCAACTCTTCAATCCATTAAATGCAACTTTTTACAGTAGTGCTGATTCAGGAAGCAGGTTTCGCCCAGCATTCACAAAGTCTGAATAGCAGATGCTGTAACCACCAAGCCCCCACCGCCAGAACTCATGTCAACCGCAGCCCAATTAAACCTGCATTTGATGGGAGAACTCAAACAATTTGTCAGCATTACACAATGGATTATTTTCTGACAAAAACATGCCAGCGTGAATCTCAATTAATTCAGCAGTTTTGTGACCATTACATTTCAACATAAGAAAATATTGCTCTGATCAGCAAGGAATCAGGACGACCTCAAGGAAATCACCTTGATGCTTATTTCTAGTAGTTGGAATCCCTGAACTAATTACATTACCTGAAACATCACTACAGTAAGGATTTACAGACTTTGTCCTTCTTTGCTGATCCGAATTGAAGGGATTTCAGGTATCCACACAGTTTGCCAACAAACTTTTTCAATTTCAAAAATAGCAGTCCTTGCATTTAGGATTCACAAAATGGATGACAAGTTCTGTTTCCTGACTTGGTACATCAAAACATGAAATACCGAAACGAAAGGGAAAATGCTGGAAAATCTCAGCAAGTCTGGCAGCATCTGTGGGGAGAGAAAAGAGCTAACGTTTCGAGTCCGATGACTCTTTGTCAAAGCAATTACATATGAAATATCGAGACAGGTAAAGATTCCATTGCAGGAATCCAGGCAAGAGCTGGCAAAGTTCCTGTGGAATGTGTTCAACCTTTGGAACAAGAATTCATAAGAAATTTAACATGGCAAAAGACGCCCAAAATCACATGGGGAATATTAAATCGTAGCAGCTCTGGGAATGATTTATTTTTGGAAATGAGACTATCCAAATCAGTTTCTGTATTCACTAGGACCAAAAACAAACATTGCTGAAACTTGAATTCTGCTTTTATCTGATGGCAAAATACTGAAGGAAGTTTTTAAACAAGCTTTTTAGAAAATGGTAATAGCATCACAAATTTACTTTTTGTTTAAATTTAGAGTACCCAATTCTTATTTGTTGCCAATTAAAAGGGCAATTTAGCGTGGTCAATTCACCTACCAGGCACATCTTTGGGTTGTGGGGGAGAGACCCACACAGAAACAGGGAGAATGTGCAAATGTCACATGGACAGTGACGAGAGAGAGAGAGAAGGGAGGCCGGGGGGGGGGGGGGGGGGGGGGGGGAAGAGGTTAGGTATGGATTTCTAGACCAAAGGCTCTGCCACCACCGATGGCACAGACGAGGAAGTGTTCAAGTCATCAGTACTACCAAAAACTTGAATAAAAGTGTCAGACACATTAGGAAAGTACTTTGATTAGAAAATACTCACCCAGAACATTCCATACACACCCCTGTAACTTTCCTTATACGAGAATTATTTACAACATTTTCAGTTGTGGTTCACAATGTTTAAATATGGACCAAGTTATATATCATGTTACCAGACTCCAGTATTCTGAAGAAAATAGATTAGAAATATCACCTCTGCAACTCCTGCCGACTCATTATAACCCATTATAATATAAACATCAGAGACTGGGACAGGGAACATTAGCATCTGGAGTATTGACACAAAAATATGAACACGAGTGGGTGGGTGGCTGGGGAAAACAATTTTGCACAAGAACTACTTCAGTTACATCAATAGATACGCTGTTGAACGTTAGTACGCTCAGGTCTGAGCTCTAATCCAAGCAGTAATTATTATATCTTTAAATTAATTTTAAAAACTTATCAATATAGTACACAAATCTTTCTTGGGACAAATCAGAGCAAAATGAAAATAGGACAGACACCCGAGAAACAGCAGGAAAAAAAAGTAAAACTCTGAACTCCAAGGTCAACCAAAACTCTGGTGCCAGTATCCTATGCCTGGTGCCGATACCCTATCCCTTAACAGGGAGATGGTGGGATAGTGGTAATGTCACTGGACAAGTAATCCCGAGGTCCAGGCTAATACTCTGGGAACAGCGGATAGAATTTAAATTCAGTGAATAAAATCTGGATTTGAAAGCTAGCCTCAGTAATTGTGACCATGATAACTATCATCAATTGTCATTAACAAAACCATCTGGTTCACTAATGTCCTTTAGGGAAGGAAATCGGCTGTTGTTACCTGGTCCGGCTACATGTGACTCCAGACCCACAGCAGTCGCTGACACTCAACTGCCCTCTGAAATGGCCCAGCCATCCACTCAGCACAAGGGCAATTAGGAGGGGCAAAAATGCTGGCCTTGCCAATGATGCATACATCCTGTGAAAGAATACTTTATTTTAAAAAGTCCTGCTCTCCTGTTACTTCCTTGATGCCTCATCCCTATGTTTAAATCCTTTCATGGCTGTGACCTTTCTCTTTTACTTGTCTGCAATCTGCTCTAACCCTATAGCAGTTCCCACCACTGAAATCCCATTTATTGGAGTGAATGCCATCTTCTTTTGCCCCACTATTTATGGCCGTGCCTTCAACCACCCGGGCTACATGACTTGGAAGTATCCCCTTTAACCTTGCTGCCTTCCTCTCCTCTTTCAAGACTCTTCAAGAGCACGGTAGCACAAGCGGCTAGCACTGTGGCTTCACAGAGCCAAGGTCCCAGGTTCGATTCACCACTGGGTCACTGTCTGTGCGGAGTCTGCACGTTCTCCCCGTGTCTGCATGGGTTTCCTCCGGGTGCTCCGGTTTCCTCCCACAGTCCAAAGATGTGGTTAGGTGGATTGGCCATGCTAAATTGGCCTTAGTGTTCAAAAGGTTTAGGAGGGTTTATTGGGTTATGGGGATAGGGTGGAAGTGAGGGCTTAAGTGGATCGGTGCAGACTCGATGGGCTGAATGGCCTCCTTCTGCACTGTATGTTCTTTAAAATCCACCACTTTGATCAAGCTTTTGGTCACCTCATTAATATCTCGTTTTTTTATTGCTTTTCCTGGAATCACAAGTGGATAATTTCCTACATACAAATGTAAGTCGTCAGCAAACCTCCCATATCAGGCAAGCCTGCATATTTGCTCCCTGTGTCATCGGCTCAACGTGCCTTTTCAAATACTTTGAATTTCAGAAGCAGCAATGTCTGCCAGTGACTATAATAGTTACCAGGACACACAACAAAATACAAACAGGTATTAGCTTGGCACTGTATGCAGTAGAGTTCCAGACCTGGCCCTCATTACCTTCCATCCTAAACTTACCAACTCTGTTTGGCTGTATTCTTCGAGATTTCAAAACATGATTTCCTGCACGCCACAATCCTGCTGGATTACCAACATGTCCATAATCACAGTGCACAACCTTCCCAAGTCAACTGAGAAGTGAACATATTCTATTATTCATTTGGATTCTTCTCCACTTCAAAACTCTTTCACCCATCTCCAAATAGTTTTTTGTAACTCATCAGCATAAAAATTCAAAAAAAATGTTTTTAAATGCACAATTACTGTCTCACTGAGTGAATTTTCTCTCGAGCACTGTTAGGAGCAATCCTGGTGTTTAATCTTCAATTTCTGCTGACACCAGGGCAGTCCAGGAGGGTGGAAGCCTCACCATTCAGTACAGCTAAGAACTGGATTTACCAGTAATTTGCAGGCTCAAAAGAAAATGCAAATGAGCAACGGCCCATTAAATCCATAATTTCCATGTATGTGATAGCAGCAGACATGGCCTCAGCCCCTCGAGCCTGCTCTGATCATAACCTCACCTCCATTCTCCTGCTTGTTCTCCACAACTCGCGAGTGTCCTATAGGTTAAATATCTGACTATTTCAGCTTTGAATATATTCAAAAAGACAGCCTCCACAGCTCCCTGAGATACAGAATTCCAAAGATTCATGGCCCACAGAAAAACAATCCATAACTTAGTTTTAAATGGGAGACTTCAGATTCTGAAATTGCCTCCAAGTTCGAGACACCCCACAAGGGGAACATGCTCTTATCATCTACCCTGTCAAGCCCCTTCAGAATCTTATATTTAACTTTTCAAACTCCAATGAATTCAAACTGCTCAACCTTCCCTCAAAAAACCTCCTTCAACCTCAGAGTTTGCCGAGTGACCCTTCTCCTTACTGCCTCCAAAGCAAATATACCCCTCCTGAAGTAAGGAGTGAAAATTGTACGGAGTATTCCAGGTGTGTTCGCACCAAGGCAAGACTTCCCTGTTTTTACACTTCCTCTTGCAAAACCGACCAAAATTCCATTTTGTTTAAAATTCATTTACAGGACGTGGTTGTCTCGAGCATTTATTTCCCATCCCTAATTGCCCATGAGCTGCCATCTTGAACTACTGCAGTCCATCTGGTGTAGGTACACCCACAGAGCTGTTAAGGAGGGACTTTCAGGATTTTGACCCAATGACAGTAAAAGAATGACGATATATTTCCAAGTCAGGATGGTGAGTGACTTGGGGAACCTCCAGGTGGCTGTGTAACTAGGTATCAACTGCCTTGTCCTTCTAAATGGTAGCAGTCATGGGTTTAGAAGGTGCCTTCCCAATTACTTGCACTAACTGTATGCTTGTGTATGTGTTTAGTGTATGAGAATACCTGGATGCTTTTGTATCCCATCATTCTGCAGTCTCTCCCCATTAAAATAATATTTAGCTTTTTTAGACTTCCTACCAACACCATAATTGCGATATACAAGATGTTAAAGGGGATTGACAGGGTAGACAGAGCAGATGTTTCCCTTTGCTGGACATTCTAGAACGAGAGGACGTAGTTCTAAGTTAAGGGGTGGCAGATTTAAAAGAGAAGCAAGGAGCAATTACTCCACACAGGAATCTGGAATCCTCTACCCCAGAGTGCAGTGGATATTGGAGCACCAATTTGAGGAGATAAAATAGGTTCTGACTCAGTGGTGGGATGAAGGGTTATGAGGAGAGGGCGGGAAGGTAAAAATGAGGCTGAGATGATATAGCCATGATCGTATTGAATGGCAGAGCAGGCTCGAGGGGCTGAATTGCTTACTCCTGGTTCTTAAATTCTCATGTTATAATCTCACACTTTTCCATATTATACTCCCAATTGCCAAATTTTCACCCATTCACTTTGAATCATAGGTTCACTTAACTTATTCTGAAACCTTTCCAGACTATCTGTCATGATATGCAGACACATATAATGATACACAATCAGGCGGCTAATGGACACAGAGAACAGGACATGACCAATAAGGGGTGGTATCTCACTATAAAAGACACGAGGCACTCACACTCCGCCTCTTTCCACTGATGAACATCTAGAGAGTCAGTCAAGGGTGTTGTTACAATCTCACACCTCCACCACGTGGCTAAGAGCTGGACTGGTTCAGTCAGACAGAGTAACCACACTTAGGTTAGCAGAGTCGAACTCAGAGAATTGTGCTATTAGTTCAATAAACCTGATTGAACTAACTTCAAGGTCTGGAGTATCTTTCTCATCTAAGCTGCATCCTGTTGCAGCCAGTGTTAGACTAGTGTACCTAACACGACAGTATCCTCCTCAACTTTTTTCTCAACCATCATTGCAACGCCAGCAAATTTGGCCAAATTACTCTTGGCCCCTTCAGTAATACAGACTTGCAATATTAATTGCTTTGCTGGCCATCTTTTGTATATATCCAGAACTTTTGAGGAAAATTGTTCTGCAAGTTCCACATTCACAGTTTGTCAACATTATTTATTCCTCTCAGAATCTTAAAATCTCCATAATAGGATTGATACCTTCACCCAAATCTCCCCATAGCTCGCAGCCCCAAGTCTCATCTACATCTTTTGCAGCATAAATTTTGATTTTTTTTTTTTTTTTTTAAATAGAATTCCAAATAGTACAAAATGCTCCTTCTTTGATGTAACTAAAGATCAATTTATAGCTGAGAGAGTGAACTTGCATTTATCACCTGATCCCATCTGTCACAGGCCCCAAAACAATTCACAGACAACTAATTACTTACAAATTCAGTCACTGCTGCCAGCAGTTAATTTGCACACAGCAAGATTTACAAATAGAAATGAGATTACTGGCTGGCTAATTTATTATTTTAGTGCTGCGAGAGGGAGGAATGTTGGTCAGGACATCAGGAGAACTTCTTGCTAACCTCAGAATCTTTAACACTTATTTGAATCATTTTTCTTCTCATCTGTCTTTTCAAAGTTTCACCTGAAGAATAACACTTTCAACAATGTAGCATTCCCTCAGCAATGTAATCCATGTCCTCAAGATACATCACAGCATCGTCCAACTTCAAAAAATATTTCATGTAAAGTGTGGAGGCAGAGTGGAAATTGCAGGGGACATTGGCCGTAATCATTCAGCTTCCCCAGAATCAGGGACGGTGCCAGAGGACTGGAGAGTCGCAAATATTATGCCCTTGGACCGGTCAAGCTCGAAAACGGGCAGGGTGCCAGCAATGGCAAAGGAACTAAAAGGATTCATGGAGCAGCTGGGGGGGGGAGGATCCATGGAGATTTGGGCAGCCGAAGGTGTAGAAGTTCTCCTTCTACTCACAATGCATAAAGTGTACTCCCGGATTGATTTCTTTATTTTGAGCAGGGCCTTACTGGCAGGGGTGGTGGACACGGGGTATTCGCCGATCACAATCTCAGATCATGCTCCGCACTGGGTTGACCTGCAGGTTAGTAAAGACAGTAACCAGCGCCCGCACTGGATTGGATTGGATTTGTATATTGTCGCGTGTACCAAGGGACAGTGAAAAGTATTTTTCTGCGAGCAGCTCAACAGATCATTAAGTACATGGGAAGAAAAGGGAATAAAAGAAAATACATAATAGGGCAACAGAAGGTATACAATGTAACTACATAAGAACCGGCATCGGATGAAGCATACAGGGTGTATTGTTAATGAGGTCAGTCCATAAAAGGGTCATTTAGGAGTCTGGTAACAGCGGGTAAGAAGTTGTTTTTGAGTCTGTTCGTGCATGTTCTCAGACTTCTGTATCTCCTGCCCGATGGAAGAAGTTGGAAGAGTGAGTAAGCCGGGCGGGAGGGATCCTTGAGACCCCAGAGGCAGGGCTTTTCAGGGAATGGTAGAGGCTACAGGCGGAGTTCGGCTTGTTAACCACAGGGAGGGCGGTGGAGCAGCTGAGAAAGGCGAGGGGGATGATCTAGGAGTATGGAGAGAAGGCCAAGCAAATGCTTGCCCAGCAGCTTAGAAAGAGGGAGGCAGCCAGGGATATAGGGAAAGTAAATGACGGAGATTGGAACCTGGTTGGAGATTCAGCAGGGGTGAATAAGACGTTCATTCATTTCTACAGTAGGCTGTATAGGCGGAACCCCCTACGGGGCCGGAGGGGATGAGGCACTTCTTGTGGGGGCTGAATTTCCCAAAGATGGACGGGGAGCTGGTAGAAGGGCTGGGGGCCCCGATCGGGTTGGAAGAGATAGTGGAGGGTCTGAAGGCCATGCAGTTGGGTAAAGCCCCGGGCTGGACGGGTACCAGTGGAGTTTTATAAAAGGTTCTCTGGGATATTGGGGCCGGTGTTGATGAGGATGTTCTATGAGGCAAGGGAAAGACGGGTGCTGCCTCCAACGATGTCACAGGCCACGATTTCGCTGATTCTGAAGCGGGACAAGAACCCGGAGCTGTGCGAGTCCTACAGGCCGATATCCCTGTTGAATGTAGACGCCAAACTGCTGGCCAATATTTTGTCCTCCAGGACTGAGGATTGCGTTCCGGACATTATTGGGAGGACCAGACGGGGTTTGTTAAGGGTCGGCAGTTGGTGGCCAATGTAAGAAGGTTGTTAAACATGATCATGATGCCCCCGGAAGGTAGGGAGGTGGAGGCAGTGATTGCAATGGATGCAGAAAAGGCTTTTGATCGGGTAGAATGTGATTATCTGTGGGTGGTACTGGGATGGTTCGGATTTGGGCAGGGCTTTATTGACTGGGTCAGGTTGCTGTATCAGGCTCCTGTGGCAAGCATACAGACGAATAGGACAACATCGGACTATTTTAGACTGCACCAGGGATGCCCCATCTCCCCAGTGTTGTTCGCACGAGCTATAGAGCCGTTGGCAATTGCTCAGAGAGCCTCAAGGGACTGGAAGGGGCTGATCCGGGGGTTCTGGAGCGCAGAGTCTCGCTCTATGCAGGCGATCTGCTTCTGTATGTATTGGACCCAATAAAGGGTATGGAAGAAATCATGAGGATTCTAGGGGAATTTGGCCGGTTTTCGGGGTATAAGGTAAATATGGGGAAAAGTGAGATGTTTGCGGACCAGGCAAGGGGACAGGAGAGGCAATTGGGGGAGCTGCCGTTTAGATTAGTTGGGGGAAGCTTCAGGTACCGAGGCATTCAAGTGGCACGGGAATGGGACCGGCTGCATAAATTAAATCTGGCCCGACTAGGAGACCAAATGAAGGACGATTTTTGGAGATGGGACGCGCTCCCGTTGTCATTAGCTGGGAGGGTGCAGACGGTGAAGATGACGGTACTCTCGAGATTCCTGTTCGTGTTTCAATGTCACTCCATCTTTATTCCGTGGTCCTTTTTTTTTTTAAACGGGTCAACAAAGTAATCACTGGCTTTGTTTGGGCGGCAAGACCCCGCGAGTAAGGTAGATAATGCTTGAGCGGAGTCGGGGAGAGGGCGGGCTGGCACTGCCACGTTTTAGTAACTATTACTGGGCGGCGAATATAGCCATGATCAGGAAGTGAGTGGTGGGGGGAGGGTCGGCATGGGAGTGTATGGAGGCAGCTTCATACAAGGGCACCAGTTTGGGGGCGTTGGTAACTGCGCCTCTGCCGTTCCCGCCGGCACGGTACTCCACCAGCCCAGTGGTGGTGGCAGCCCCGAGAGTCTGGGGGCAATGGAGGAGACATGTGGGAGCATCAGTCTGGTCCCCAATCTGTAATAATCACCGGTTTGCCCCAGGAAGTATAGATGGGGGGTTCTGGATATGGCGAAGAGCGGGATTTGAGAGGATGGGGGATATGTTTATAGAGGGGAGCTTTCAGAGTATGAGGGTGCTGAAGGAGAAGTTTGGGTTGGCGAGGGGAAACAAATTCAGGCGGCTGCAGGTGAGGGACTCCCTACGTTAACAGGTGTCAACCTTCCCGCTCCTACCGCTATGGGGTATTCAGGACATGGTAGTTTCCAGTGGGTGGGTGGGTGAAGGGAGCGTCTCTGACATTTGAGGAACTTATGGGTCAGAGGAGACCGAGGAGCTGAAGCGCAAGTGGGAGGAGGAGCTGGGAGGAGAGATAGAGGATGGTCTATGGGCGGACGTGTTGAGTAGAGTCAACGCGTCTGCAACATGTGCCAGGCTCAGCCTGATACAATTCAAGGTTGTTCACCGGGCTCACATGTCAGTGGCCGGGATGAGCAGATTCTTTGGGGTGGAAGACAGGGGTGCAAAATGTGCGGGAGGACAAGCAAACCATGTCCACATATTCTGGGCATGCCCGAAGCTTAGGGGACTTTGGCAGGGGTTTGCAAATGTCATGTCCAGGGTGTTAAAAACAAGGGTGGCACTGAGTCCAGAGGTGGCGATTTTCAGGGTGTCGGAAAACCGGGGAATCCAGGAGGAGAAAGAGGCAGACGTTCTGGCCTTTGCTTCCCTGGTAGCCCGGAGACGGATACTATTAGCTTGGAGGGACTCAAAGCCCCGAAGTCGGAGGCCTGGCTATCGGACCTGGCTAGCTTTCTCTGTCTGGAGAAAATCCAAGTTTGCCTTGAGGGGGTCACTGTTAGGGTTCACCTGGATATGGCAACCGTTCATCGACTTCTTCGCAGAAAATTAATCGTCAGCAGAAAGGGGGGTTAGTTTAGCTTAGAGTAGGGGGTTAATAAAGGTGGGACCTGTAAGGGAGGAAGACGGCTTTTGCACTATGTTTATAGTTTCATGTACAATGTTTATTTTGTTGTTGTTAGAATACCAAAAATACCTCAATAAAATGTTTATTAAGAAAAATACACATCCATATCTTATTCCACCTTAAATATTGAATGTTCCTCACCACATGCAAAATACAGAACTTGCTGCCACAAGCAGTACTTGAAAGGAGAATAGCACAGATGCATTTAATGGGAAGCTATACAAGAGGGAGAAGGAATATGTATAATAATACAAGACAAAGTGGGGGTCGGAAGCAATTTGTGAAGCATGAACACTCCCACAGACCGGATGGCGTGTATTCCAGTGCTGAAAGTTTCCACGTAGTTCCATTTAAAATTCAGGTTCGCTTCACAAAATATAGATTCGTTTGTATTTACCCATATTAAAATCCTACTCCCACTCCATAACCCATCAATTTACTTGGTCCAGAATTCTTTGATTACTGCCAGTTTCCCTCGCATTGATAATTTAACAACTTTTAGGAGGATTCTGACTTTGGCGTTCAAAATCCCACAGATAGTAGCTTTGCATAATTTTCTCCTCAGCCAAGTGCATGCACCAAATGTCTAAAATTGCGGTTCCTCTTTTACTGAGTAGGATTGCTATTGCAACAACATTTTTCATCAGTAGTATAAAACTAACCTGTCTAATGACGGTCTAAACCAACTCACATTCCTTATTAGTGGATGAGCAATGCATCATTTGGTGTATTAACTTTATATTATCTTCTTTAAAACGGCACATACAAATATCATGAATGGCAGGAGATCTCAAAGAAACCCACAGATCTCTACTGATAACACACCGACCCCATACAAATCTGTTTCTTTCTTAAGTGCAAAAGCGTGTAGAAAATTCAAAAATCATTTTGAAATGAGAAGCACTTATTGGTTCTTTTTCATGCCCAGTCAGGAAGCCAACTTTCGAATTAGGCACAAGGTGCACAAAATGGAATTAAGCTGCAAAGAGGGCATCAGGAGGCTACTAAGGCTTTTGGATAGAGTGGACAAAGATCTGGCAAATGGAGCACAATGTGGTAAAATGTGAAATTGCCCATTTTGACAGGAACCTTTTGACAGGAACCTTTTGACAGGAACAATAAAAAAGCATATTTAACTTGGCTTTGCTTTTTCTGGGCATCTCAGCGAAGAGATAACTCTACCCCGATAACTTTTGTGAGTTTCCAAGGAAGAAACAACACGTGGAGCCAAGAATATGGACAAAAATATCAGCTCTCCAGTGGGAACCACCTCATGCAAGTCTTCCCCTTACACTGCACCACTTGATGTTCATCATTGAATATTTTTAACGCAGAGGTCGATGGATTCTTGATAAGCATGGGGTAAAAAGATTATCGGAGGTAGGCAGGAATGTGGCGATTAGGCTGAAAGCAGATCAGTCATGATCTTCTTGAATGGAGAGCAGGCTCAAAGGGCTGAGGGCCTACTCCTGCTTCGGAGTATGAGTTTGTTTATTTTCTATTCCTAATTGTTCAAAAATATACATTTTGATTCACTCATTCACTGGATGTGGGTGCCACTGGCAAAGCCAGCACTTATTCTCCATTCTTAAATGGCCTTGATAAGATGGTGGGAGACCCTCTTGACATCGGAGAGATTTGCCAAGCAGTTATCAACTGATGTGGGTCTGGAGTCACATATCGACATCGCATAAGGATGGTGGATTTCCTGCCCTAAAAGGAGATTAGTAAACCAGATGGTTTATATGGCAATCTGGTAGTCACATGGTCACCATTACTGATAGTCGCTTTTTATTCCAGATTTATTTCATTAACACAATTTAACTTGTCCAGCTGCTGTGGTGGGATTTGAATGCATCTCTCCAGATCATTAGTCCAGGTCTCTGGATTACAGCATTTAATAGACAGCACAGCTGCGAACAGTATTGGAAAGTGGGGGAATCATTAGCTTATTACACTCGGACACAAGATTCTACTCTCTCCACCACTCATGCCCCAACTTATTTATAAAGTTGCATGTTTGTGGTCCAAACGATTATGCTTGCACACTGTACATTCCATGCTTCCCACAGTACAATAGTCTTAAATTACAAAAATACTTTTGTATTTTTCCACAGACTAAAAGCTAAAAAATGACATTGTTTCCTGAGTATTTTAATAATCATTTGGTGTTTAATTTAATCCTGCTTCCTGCCCAAATTATTTTTGGCAGCTGGCAAAGTAAAGTACAAGGAAAGCTTTTAAAAATATTCTAAATTACACAAACAAAAATCGGATGGCTGATCTTTAAATTCCCAGTTTCCCAGCATCGCTTCCCCAGTACATTGAACAAAAAGTAAGTTTTACATTACTGCTAATACCAAGATAAACATTCTCCACGCTTTTTACTTTGGAAATAAAGCCATAAAGTGCCGCACCTTGTTACCCATTTCCTCATTCTCCACTGACTGTAATTATATTGCACCTCCCATTTCACCATTTTTCTAAAATAAGCTACCTTTGTAATTGCACTCTCAGGTCATTCAAAGTTATGCTTTTCCAAATAGAAACCCTTTCGTATTATATATAAGTGCCATGGAATCTTTAATGTTATCTCAACCACTGGAAATGGCAAATGAAACCTCAGTTTACCCTGAAGTGTCATCCAAAGAACTGTACCTCCAACAATACATCAGCCTGCACTGGAGTGTCAGCCTAAATTAAAATCTGCTTCGGTAGATCCGACTGAGGGGAGGGGAATTTTAAAGAACCCTCTCAGGCTGCATGATTTAGATTGAATGTATACAGTGAATATTGTAAATACACCCAGGGCTAGTGCGCGGTCAATTCCAGCCCCACTTGATCGGGAGTCACAACACAGGTGATATAAGTTTTTATTTAAAATACCCAAGGTCCTTGGTTGGGCCCCAATAAATAACAGTCATCAAGTTTGTAACATTAACACAAGGAATCTTTTATTATGTACTGTATTATAATTAAACGGACAGAAAATGTAACTTTTCCAACCCCCCCTGCCTCCACCCCTCAGTTTCCAACAACCACCCATAAATCTCCGCACTCTTCTCCTCCCCACCCCCCCTCCCCAAACCTCGTCCTGAGTTACCAATCCAACCAGCATAGTGTGCCCCAGCCACTGAGAGAACGAGGCGAGCGCCTTGCACACAAAATCCTGCACCTGTATCTACTTGAATTCACTCTCCTTTGGCAGCTGGTAGTATTCCCACAACTCTTCCAGCCTTCAAAAACTCCATTCCACAGACAGATCTCTGACCCGCTCTACCCCCTCCCCATGTCAACTCCTGTACGTCATGTCTATCCCTGTTGGTACAAACCTATGATTCCCGCATTTTAAAGCCAGTAGAGACATAACTCCCACACCAAAGTGCAGTCTCAGCAGGTGCCCCTCACCTTGATGGGTGACACCACAACCGGGGGGGGGGGGGGAAATCGCCAGTGCTCTTAAGCACACGCCCACACAGAAGGCCACCTCTACCTGTACACATTTCAACCCTCCCCATCCTCACCAATGTTGCACCTTTTCCATATTTGCCACCCAACAATAATATAGGTGGTTTGGGGCACCAGCCTCTGCATCCGCCATCCCCTCTGCAAAAATAGTCTTTGAATCCTGGGCATTTTGCCCACCCACACAAAGTTCAAGAGTAACTTACCTACCCTCCGAAATAACACCTTTGGAAGGGATATCAGGAGGGACTGAAAAACAAATAAAAACCTTGAGAGATTGTTCATCTTTATGGTCTGCAGCCTCCCCTAAGGACAGCAGTAGGGCATCCCACCTCTTCACATCAGTTTTTACCCCCCTCTACCAAATTGGCCAAGTTCCACGTATGCATCACAGCTTGTTTTGGCCAGCTTGAATGGCAGGGCTCTCAAATTAGTACTCCTCCCCGGGCATTCACCTTGACTACCTCTTTACCATATTCCGTTTATACCCAGTAACGGCGCCAAACGTCCCTAACAAGTCCATTATTTTCACTATGCACCCCAGCGGATTCAAGACATACAAAAGATTGCCCCAAATAATGACACCCTATGTTCCCTACCTTCCATTTCAATGGCTCCCACTCTCATGATGCAATAACCAAAGGCTCAATGGCCAACGCAAACAACAGCGGGCATCCCGGTCTTATGCCCCTACATAGCCTAAAAAAACCAGAGCTCATAGTGTTCATCATCACACTTGACATGGGGGTGGCATATAGCAATCGCACCCAAGATATGTGCATTGTCCCAAAATGCCCAAGGGTCTCAAACAAGTATCTCCATTCTATCCAGTCAAAAGCTTTCTCCACATCCATTAAAATTATAACTTCCGGCACATTTCCCCTCGACGGAGTCATCACCACATTCAACAGTCGCCTAATGTTGATGAACAACTGCTGCTCTTCAATAAAACCTGTCTGATCCTCAAGACACCACCTCAGGCATGCATCCCTTCAGCCGTTTTGGCAGCACCTCAGCCAACAACTTTATATCAGTGTTTAACAGGGAGATGCGGCCTACAAGACCCACACTCCTGTGGGTCCTTATCCTTCTTTTAGATAAGAGATCGATGCCGGAGCAAAATAATAAAACAACATAAAAGAAATGGGAACAAAGGAAATAAACAGGACGGACTCTTATAAAATTACATGCATCACAATTGTATGGAAACACCTGAAGAGTGCAACTTAATCGATGTAAACCAACTTTAATGCCTTTGTAACATTTGTAATGACCATTTTGAAATGTCTGAAATGTTTGACTACATTGAAGCATCTCAGAGTGCAACCTGATCAATAGAAAAGCTGAATATTATTGCACTGTATGAGATAGCCACATTGAAATGTTTGTAATGTTCTTTCAGATATTTTACGAATAAAGTGTCCAGAGTGAATTTGCAACCCTCCAATTTAGACAACCTTTGGTCAACTACACAGTGACATTAACGGTAAACATGGTAAATCGAAACAATGATGCAAAGACAAATATTGCTTTTAAGTTACTTTTCAACATTATGGATTTGTACATGTGCCAAATTTGACCATTTAAAGATTTACATCATTTTTAATCTATAGTCTCCATAGGAGGGCAGGAGGAACCTTCAGTCGTTTCGATTTGTGTTGTTCTTACCGGAGCAGCAGTTCCTTTGGGAGTTTCTTGTTTATCACAGCTTCATCATTGTTCGAGAACATCTAGAAAACAGAGGGCCAGTGTTAGAACATGCCAGGAGCAAAACAAAATTTAAAAAATAACGAGAATGGAAACGAACACGGAGGTTCTATTTTCTATTCACTGTGGTGTAAAGTAGCAACAGCTGATGATGGGGTGCACAGAATTGAGTGACCATTTCAAACAAGGATCGTTTGGTCACCCACAGGCAACTGAAAGAGCAGCAACTGAGCCTTGCTGCTGCCGTGTGAACAGCAAACTTGAATCATTACCTCATCCACCCTTGATCAAGATTAAAAGAAACATTTCTGAAAAAAGTTCAGCTGTTGCACACAAACAGAAAATATGTAGCTCAGCAATAGGTAAGCTTAGGACTAATCCTGCCTTTCTGTTTCTAAGGTCTCATCTGGGCTATCTTATTTGTTAGTTGAAAATAAAACATTACAAAGTGTTGATCTTGCCTCCCAAGCCTAACTCTTTCAGTGAAGGAATGACATATGTATGGGAGGGGCAATGAATGAAGCACAATGATTTATTTTTTTTGGTATAGGAAACAGTTAAATACAATGGCAGAGCACAGTAGGTCCCCCATTCCTCTCCCCAGGCACTGTGCAGTGCCAATCAGAACTGTTAACTTGCTGTAGGACACTCCAATGGGGGACTAGATTTTTAAAAATACATTGCTGCTGTATCTTTCTGGTTCACCTTGCAAGTCGGCAAAAATGGTAGAGCACAAGGACCTTCACATCTCAACCAAAAAAAAAGACTAGCATCAAAAACAAAAGCAAGGATCCTGTTACTGAACAAATAACAGGCAAAAATGACCAACCAGCAGTTAGCAAGCAGCTATCATTAAAATGATGTGGAGATGCCGGCGTTGGACTGGGGTGAGCACAGTAAGAAGTCTTACAACACCAGGTTAAAGTCCAACAGGTTTGTTTCAAACACGAGCTTTCGGAGCACGGCTCATTCACCTGAAGAAGGAGCCGTGCTCCGAAAGCTCGTGTTTGAAACAAACCTGTTGGACTTTAACCTGGTGTTGTAAGACTTCTTACTGTCATCATTAAAATGAGTTAGGAGGGAAGCTGATGATGCCATTCAAAATATTTATTTGAAATTTCTTCTGGTTGTTTTATTTTGTCAGCCATTTGAGAGCAAATATAAACATGTGATAGCAGTAGCTTGCATTCAAAGTATGAATACACAAATATATAATTCACTAGACAGAAAAAACTAAAGTAGCCCATTGTCACTTAATAATAATAAGCTTTATTAGTGTCACAAGTAGGCTTACATTAACACTGCAATGAAGTTACTGTGAAAAGCCCTTAGTCGCCGCACTCCGGCGCCTGTTCGGGTACACAGATGGAGAATTCAGAATGTCCAATTCACCTAACAAGCACGTTTTTCGGGATGTGTGGGAGGAAACTGGAGTGCTAGGAGGGAATCCACAGACACGGGGAGAACGTGCAGACTCCGCACAGACAGTGTCCCAAGCCAAGAATCGAATCCGGGTCCCTGGCGCTGTGAGACAACAGTGCTAACCATTATGCTGCCATGCCACCCACTTTTTCAGTGACCGACCTTCTCCCAACAACCTTTCACTGCAGAATGCTGAGGTCTTCTCACATCTATTCGCTATCCTGAACGAACAGACTCATAGCAGACTGCAATATCCAGATTTCTCAAGTGTCATGTTGTCCATATGGACCAAACTCCCAAGTGCTGCTGAATGCTGCTTTCCTTCCGACTCTCTCAAACACTACTTTGAACCAGAACAGTGGACCTGGTACAATATACCAGGATTTGTTTTGTGACAACTCAGACATTTATTAAATGTGCCAGGACATGATGTTTATAAACACCACCACCTTTCCCACCAAAAACAAAACAGAAACCTCAAAGCCATTGTTGGGACTAGTGAATACTTTGAGACATCAGAAACTATCAGAACCTATGACAAGAAATATGTATAATCACATCTACAAGATGCAACTGTAAAATCATAGCACTACTGTTAGTGGCTTATAAATGATATGCATATTAAATTCATGTGTAAATGAAAACACAAAAAGGGTCCAATCCAAACATAATTGACACATACAGGCTCAAACTCTTTCTCCCTCTTCCCCCCCCCCCCCCCCCCCCCTGCTTAAATGGGAAAAGACAAACATATCGAGTTACTGACCCAGTAAAAGTTTGGATATAAAGCTATGGCTCTTAATATTGTACTGGATTAGAGAAATTACTCTCGAATATAGAAGGTCTGGATTTTCCCAATCCAATTTTACTCATTTCAAATTATTTGCATTCTTTCCATTTTCTTCTACTGTTCCCAGTTTCTTTTTTTTATTTCCAGCCCTCTTCCCTCTGAATCTTCCACAGAGACTCAGTCAAGTGCTCTCTTTCGGTCTTGACCACTGACCTCAGAACAGTGGAATTATTGACACCTGCAGTGAAAGTGATTTCAATTATAAAATCTGCTGGGAGTATTTGACAGCAGATTAACAATTCACTGTTGTGCTGCAGATTATAACAGACAGGCACATGTTACACATTACCATTGCTAAAACCCTACAAAGCAAGTCATTTATATTTCAGCTCAACAAGATGCAAAAAATCATTCCTAATTTTGAACATAGAACATACAGTCCAGAAGGAGGCCATTCAGCCCATTGAGTCTGCACCGACCCACTTAAACCCTCACTTCCATCCTATCTCCCTAACCCAATAACCCCTCCTAACCTTTTTGGAAACCAAGGGCAATTTAGCATGGCCAATCCACCTAACCTGCACATCTTTGGACTGTGGGAGGAAAACGGAGCACCCGAAGGAAACCCAAGCAGACACAGGGAGAACGTTCAGACTCCGCACAGTGACCCAGCAGGGAATCGAACCTGGGACCCTGGCACTGTGAAGCCATGGTGCTATCCACTACACTACCGTGCTGCCCCCGAAGTTGGACAAATCTTCCCAAACCAGCCTTTACATGATGTTGTTCCTCCTCTGTTTCAGATTACACAACATGGCTTAAGATGCTTTCTATTGGTCTGCTTTTCATTGAAGGAGCTCCGGGTCCCAATACCTTGCTTGTTGTAGCCAGCCTGCCGCACTAACATTGCTCCGAAAAGCTGAAGAAAAAGATGAAAGTAAATGAAACGAGTGATGCTTCAAATACCAAATACTGACATTATTTTAGTATCCAGGTAAATAACACTGCAGTACCACCTCTGGTAGCGTATTGCAGAACTACCTCAAAAATAGTTTCTCCCTCACCTCCAGCACGTTGCTTAAAGCAGCTCAACTGGGCCAGCAATGAACATTTGCTGCCAGCCACTCTGCACACTCTGCTGCTTGGCTGAAGATGGCTTAGTCCACTTGGTCGGGACATCAGTAACAGATAGAAGATAATAGGTAAAATGGGGGGGGGGGGGGGGGGGGGGGTAGTGGCAGTCGAGACTAGCAGAACATTTTTTTATCTAAGGAGCTGTGATTGGAATGTGCTCCCTGATAAGCCAGCCGGGGGTGGGGAGCAGAGTCATTAATAACATGTAACCTGAGAATTGGATACATACCTGAAAATAGAACATGCGGACTTACGGGTAAAGACAAGAGGCAGAATTGGATGGCTCTTGTAAAATACTGATAAGGCATGATGGGGTGAGGGGGCTCTTTTGGTGCTGAATTATTCTTTAGCTCAAGTAATGTATGTCTTGGAGTCTCAAAGTTGCTGGTGTAATCTACACACCGTACGGCCTGCAGACTGCATTAATTGAAGCGTATAAATTTAAATTTTTTTTAAATAAACATTTTATTGAGGTATTTTTGGTATTACAACAACAACAGCCATGTTGTTAGCCATGTTGTACTGCATTTGCCAAGTGTTTGCCCACTCACTCAACTTGTCCAAATCACCTTGAAACCTCCTTGCATCCTCCTCACAACTCCACCCAGTTTTGTGTAGTCAGCAAACTTGGACTCCACCCAGTTTTATGTAGTCAGCAAACTTGAAACATTACATTTGGTTCCCTCTTTCAGGTCATTTATGTACATGAAGAATAGCTGGACTCCACCACTGATCCATGTGGTACCCCACTAACCTGCCACTCAAATAAAGATCCATTTATTCCCACTGTCTCCTGTCTGTCAACCAATTCTCGATCCATGTCAATACATTACCCCCAATCCCATGTGTCTAATTTTGTCCACTAACCTCTTATTAACCTTCCCTTTTAAGTAGGCAAAAATATATACTATGGAATTGCTAATGTTGATCCTTGGCCCTGGCAGCTACACATTTCTGAATCCCCAATTCATCAATCTGCGATAAGATCAAGGTTCCACTGGCCCTCAGCAGAGTTCAGCCAACCTGATCTGGAATTGGAACCTTCCTCCTTTGTCTGGCTCAGTTTCATAGTCGACAAACCCTGCCGGGAGCAAAGCTCAACTGATTTATTAAATTATTCATTTGTGGGACAGGCACATTCCGTGGATAGTGGACAGGCTTTGGGGAGACAGGAGATGAGCTCTCAAACTCCCAGCCTCAATCTGCTCTTGTAATCACAGTATTTATATGACTGGTCCAGTTAGATTTCTGGTTGAAGATGACTCCCCAGATACTTTGAAATTAATTTATTTACAGGATGCAGGCATCGCTGACTTGGCCAGCATTTATTACCCATCCCCAATTAGGACAGTAGTGGCGAGCTGCCTTCTTGAACAACTGCAGTACCTGTGGTGTAGGTACACCCACAGTGTTATTAGGGAGTTCCAGGATTTTGACCCATCAACTGTGAAGGAACGGTGATATATTTCCAAATCAGGATGGGGAGTGGCATGGAGCGAAATTTCCAGGTGGCGGTGATTCCATGTGTCTGCTGCCTGATAGTGAAGACATGGATTTGGAAGATGTTGCCAAAGGAGTCTGAGAGTTTCTGCAGTTTATCTTGTAGGTGATACACGCTGCTGCTACCTGCATTGATGGTTGAGGGAGTGAACTGTTTTGGAAAGGGTACCAATCAACTGCTTTTCCCTCTATGGTCTACTCTAGAGCATCGAGTGTTGTTGGAGCTGCACTTATCCAGTCAAGTGGAGAGTATGCCATCCCATTCCTGACCTGTGCCTTGCAGATAATGGACAGACTTTGGGGAATCAGTAGGCGAGTTACTTGCAACAGGATTCCTAGCCTCTGACCTGCTCTTGCAGCCACAGGATTTATGCGGCTTGTCCAGTTCAGCTTCTGGTCAATGGTAACCCCCAAGGATGTTGACGACGGGAGATTCGGTGAAAGTAGTATTGTTAAATACAAAACAGGATGGCAAGACTCTCTTGATGGAGATGATCACCATCATCTGACACTTGTTTGGCACGATGTTACTTGCACTTATCTGTCCAAAACAGTCTATACCAGGTGTTGCTGCATGCTAGTATGTTTACAAAAAACTATTAAACAGAGGAAAAATATTTGTGCACACACTACAGTGAAATATGCAAAATCAGAGATTCCGAGGCAGTTTCCGTCTGCACATTTCAACCACTCACTCCAAAAACACACCCCCATGTGCGAAACGGGACATTAGAAAATCATAAAACAGTATTTTAAACAGCCTAGGAAATTTCATTATTCAATCAATGGCACAATATGGTAATTATGTTTAGTTGAGCTTTTTTAAAAATAAATATGTGGCTAATGGCTCATCCATCCCAGTGATAAACAGATCATTAGTAAATTCGCGTGTGGCAGCATATTCACAGCATGGTCCTTCAGATCTGTAAACTTAACAAAAAGCGACAGGCAGACTGATAGAAATCTGACCTAGAAATAAATGTTTCATCATACACAGGAAGGGACCCTGCACAACAGGACGCACCCACACATGCACACACACACAATCCAATTCAGAAACAGGAGCACACTCAGTAACCCAAACAAAGACTAAGGCCCACAGTACTGCATAGCAACAAGAGTAACAACTGAGAGGAGACAAATCAAAATAGTTGGACTACACGAAGGTTGGGTTTTAGAAGCTCTTTGAAGGAAGAAATTATCATAATATCCACTCATGCATATCATGAGATGCAGACAGGCAGTGATGGACACACAGGATAACCAATGAACACACACGACACAGAACAACCAATCACCAGACAGGCCACCACCACTATAAAGCCCACAGGGCATTAAGGCGCTCCCTCTCTCACAGGACATGGCTAGGGAGATAGTCGCAGTGCACAGGCCAATGAACATCATCACCATGTGATAGAGAGCTAGTCTGGTCAAGCCAGTCGGAGGTTATCAGTTAGGTTAACAGAGTGTCAACCTACAGCAGAGTATGTACAGCAATCAACAGGTTCAATAAAACAGTGTTGAACCATCTCCTGTGTCGGAAGCCGGTTTCTCGTTTTACTGCATCCAGTTGCAGTCGATGTTAGACCAACACAGATAACACATCAGAAATAGGTAGATGAAAAATGCACAAACTACAAAAGCCTGACATTACAGCATACATTTCTAGTCCATAGAATACAAGAACTATAAGAAACACTAGTTAGGCCACAGCTTGCATACTATGTACAATTCTGGTCGCAGCATTAGAGGAAGAACATGATTGCATTAAAGAGGCACAAAAACCACAAGGAAAGATTAGATAGTCTACTATTGTTTCCTTTGAAACAAGGAGGCTGAGGGGAGATTTAATTGAGCACATCATTAATTGTAAAGGGGCCTAGTGGGTAGGGAGGACCTTTTTTTCCTTTACAGAAATGTCAATAAACAGGGGGCATAGATTTAAAGTAATTGCTGGAAGGATTAGAGACAAGTTGAGAACAATTTATTTCCACCTAGATTCTATTCTATGGTGATGGAAGTCCGGAATTCACTGCCCGAAAGGGAGACAGGAACCTCAAGTGGACTTGAAGTGGAACCGTAACCTACGAGGCGATGGACCAAGAGCTGGGATTGGGTTATGTCTGCATAGCATTTTTTTTGGCTGGCACAGACACCAAGCCAAACGGCCTCAGTGCCATAAATTTCTATGATTTAATAAAATCACAAATCTGTCCAGACAGCTATGGTTCATATTTGTAGGCAGTGGAGGGGAAAACGATGCAACTAATCTGTTGACACTGTTACTGGACATCTAGCTGAGCTGACTGGACGGCTGGTTAGTGATGCGGAGCAACAGTAACAGCATGGGTTCAATTCCCTTACCGGCTGAGGTTATTCTCAACCTTATCCCTACCCGAGGAGTGGTGACCCTCCAGTCAGCATGCTCTCTCTCTCTCCCTCGTCGCACAAAAAAAAACAGAAGCATATGGTCCTCTGGGACTTGGTGACTTTCGCTGGTCATTTACAAGTTCATTGCATTTGCAGCTCTTCTCATATCTTTGAGACACTAATCAGAGTTCAGAGCCTCACTTTGCTGCCAAGCCATTTGACATCAAAGTCAGATCAGAAATAATTCAGAACCAAAGTTCAACATTTACCCGAAAGGTAAAACTGTGACTATGATCACCAAGTGAGACAGTACCCATTATTACCTTCTCCAGCACCTCAGTTAAATGACTTTGAAAAGGACGCCCAAGACTTGAGGCACCACTTCCAAGCACAGGAATGCTGCTCATCTGCTTTTCAGGATTATTTTTAAAATCTTGGGCGGGATTCTCCGACCCCCCTGGGGGTCAGAGAATCGCCCGGGGCCGGTGTCAAACCCGCCCCCGCCGTGTCCCGAATTCTCCATCCCCCGAGATTTGGCGGGGGCGGGAATCGCGCTGCGCCAGTCGGCGGGCCCCCCGCGGCGATTCTCCGGCCTGTGATGGGCCGAAACCCCGCCGCTGACAGGCCTCTCTCGCCGGCGGGAATCAAAACACCTACCTGACCGGGGGGATTGGTGGCGCGGCGGGCTCCGGGGGCCTGGGCCGATCTGACACCGGGGGGTGCCCCCACGGTGGCCTGGCCCGCGATCGGGGCCCACCGATCGGCAGGCGGGCCTGTGCCGTGGGGGCACTTTCTTTCTTCCGCCTCCACCATGGCCTTCACCATGGCGGAGGCGGAAGAGACCCCCTCCCCTGCGCATGCGCCGGTATGACGTCAGCAGCCGCTGACGCTCCGGCGCATGCGCGGACTTATGCCGGCCGACAAAGTCCTTTCTGCCCCGGCTGGCGTGGCGCCAAAGGCCGTTCACGTCAGCCGGCAGAGTGGGAACCACTCCGGCGCAGGCCTAACCCCTCAATGTGAAGGCTTGGCCCCTAAAGGTGCGGAATTTGGGGTAGCCCGACGCCGGAGTGGTTCACGCCACTCCGACACGCCAGGACCCCCCGCCCCGCCGGGTACGGGAGAATCCCGGCCCTTGCAAATAAAGTTGCAGATTTGTTTTCGTCTGGACCACTCATCCACACTGTGGTGTGTTTTGCTTTCCAGTTGACCCGAATGTCCGATGTGTAGCACACGTGAAACAACTAGGCAAAAAAATGGTAAATGTTAAGAATGTGGCCTGTTCTTCTCATTTGCACACACCATGATTTAGGTTTTGAAACCTATGTGGCACAGATCAATGAATATTGCTGCAAACATACTGATCCTGTTGCTATTTCAACTGTATTTATGATATTCTATTGAGGTCAGACCTTCACCGAAGTCCCAAGTGTTTCCCACTATTAAGTGGGTCAAATTACATATTCCATGTTGCTGTCAACCTCATGCAGCTCCACCTTCGACAATAGGGTCATGTTAGTGTCAAGGGAATAATAATGTGAGTAAACCTGTGACAGAGAAACCATCAAGATCAGTGTGCAGGCAGCAAAATATTCCCTCCCAGCTTTTCCACCTCTCCTATTATCGGAGGGTATCTTTATGTTTAAATTGTGGTGAGTTTGGTACATCAAAACACCCTAATGACATTGTATATTCATATATTGCACATAGAACTTGGGAGGTGCCTAACTATACAAACTGACCAGCTCCAGTCAGTCTACACTAATGGATTAAGTTGCTGAGCCTGGCTTAAAGCGTATGCCACTGTACAAACAAGGAATTAGCTTCCAAGCCATGAACTAATGCTAAATGCAAAAGCTGTTTTGTATTGAGGACTCGTGTCACTGAACACGACCAATGCTACTGAATTCTTTACTTTGCCAACTGCTCCAATGGTGATTAGTTTGCGCTTTTGCAAATTACTGTTGCCAGTGTTTTTTAAAAAAATAGAAAACCCACTGATGAAATCTTGCACCGTATCAACACACAATATACTCTAGTGCCAAGGTTCAGCTGTGTTTAATCTACCTGGTCCCTTTTAGACTTTAATGCCTAATTACTATAAATCCTAAGGTCAAGTGCTGTTGCAGATTGACGGGTGCTGGTAAATTTCCAGCTTCAGGTTACAGGAAGCAAGCATGAAAATACTGCGCTTTAAACCAGTTTTTTAAAAATATTCTATACCCGAAGGTCTGTGGTTATGTTTGTGGTCTTGGTTTATCTATACTGTTTTATCTATTTATCTCTAACACATGGTACATAGACACTCATGGTGTCTTATTTAATCTTTGTATCTGCACCCAATTGGAAGGCCCTCGTTACTTCCAAATTTGTGTTACGACTCCCTGGGCTAGGGCACAGTCAATTCCAGACCCCCTTTGACGCAGAGTCTCAACACAACTGAAGTAACCAATAACTCTTAGAAAAATACTGCAAGTCTTTGGCCCTTGGCTGCCCAATAATTACAGTCACCAGGTTTGTAAATTGAAACAATTTATAATGACACATATATACACACACACACAAACAAACAAGGGGCAGGTGTCATGAGAATGTCACTTTTAAGAAATGTTTCTCTGCTCAAGTTACTGCCGTGATGTCAGAGTGTGGGTGGAGCTGAGCTCTGGCTCTGCTTTTTAGTTTCACTTTGAGAAAAGCTTGGGTGTGTCTGTGTTTTTTGGTTTTGTTTTAGGGTTGGAGCTGCAGCCAGCCAAAGAAGGTGTAATGTTGTTCCCTCTGCCATGTAAAGACTATCTCTTGATCATTTTGTGAATTCAGAGTGATAACTGTTCTCAGTAGTGAATTTAAACCTGATGTGCTTCTGTCTTCTGCAAAACTCAATGGACTGTGTCTTAACTCACAACAACTTCTATTCCCCTTTCAGCCCGGTGTTTCCTGACCTACCCTGGCTCCATGTCAAACAACATCTTGACTTTAAAATTCTCGTCTTTTTCAAATCCCTCCATTGCTTTGTCCATTCTCATCAACCCTCAGAGATGTCTGCGCTCCTCTAATTCTGGCAATCTTCTGTATTCCCAATTATAACTTCTCCATTATTGGTGTCTTTGCCTTCAGCTGTTTTGGTCCCAGGCTCTGGAAAACCCTTCCCATGCATCTCAATTTACTTTCCTCATTTAAACACATTCTTTAACACCAACCTCTTTAACCAAACGTTTGTTAATTTGACTTAAATTTCTCCTTGTGTCATACGTTCATTTACAATACTCCTATGTAGCGCCATGGGATTTTTTAATGTTAAAGGCACTATATAAATATAAGCTGTGGACCTCCTGTGACTGTAATGATACTTAAATGATGTACAAGGGGGAACCACGGTGGTGCAATGGTTAGCACTGCTGTCTCACGGTGCTGAGGACCCGTTATCGATCCCGGCACCCTGTCCATGTGGAGTTTGTACATTCTCCCAGTGTTTGCGTGCGCCTCACCCGCACAGCCCAAAGATGCGCAGAGTAGGTGGATTGGCCACGCTAAGTTGCCCCTTTATAAAAAAAAACTTTTTAAAAAGGGAGGGGGGCGGGGGGGTGAGAAGGTTGAACAAGGGCAGACGTGGTATATCACAATGCACAAAATTTTACGACTGAATAGATAACTCAAACACTGCTACTCTATGGCTTTACCCTTTGGTACCAGTAAACGTAACGTTTATGTAAACATAGTCAGGGAGCTTTGCAAAGGGAATACTGCTCACTAGTCATAGGTTCAGATCAATGGATGCAGAATTTCAGATAGCTTTGTAACCAAATGTGATGTCTTGCAGTTGGTAGATTTTTTTCAATATTTTAAACTCAGAACACACCTGCGGTGTTACTTGTGGTGAGATGGAGAACAAGAAGTGTTTGACACCATCAACATATCATTCAAATTGTGATGGATTATGGGATTATTAATGATAATTGCAGGTTTCAGGTATACAATTCTGTCATATTTATGCGGAAATTATAAATCAGGAGCTTTGTTTATAATGTTTACTTGCTCATGCACTCAACTTTATGACTTACGTTTTTGAAAGGTGCTAGAAGATGTTACAAAAAGGCGGCATCTTGTAATACATGGAGGAAAAACAGCAACTTAATGAATGGCAAGAGCATGCCAGGGTTCCAGAAACAGTGAGGAATCAGCATTTGGAAGCAGAGATACTGGCTAGTTCACAAGTGTGTGATGTGTGTGTGTGGTGGGCAGCACGGTAGCATAGTGGTTAGCACAGTTGCTTCACAGCTCCAGTGTCCCAGGTTCGATTCCCGGCTTGAGTCACTGTCTGTGCGGAGTCTGCACATTCTCCCAATGTCTGCATGGGTTTCCTCCGGGTGCTCCGGTTTCCTCCCACAGTCCAAAGATGTGCGGGTTAGGTGGATTGGCCATTCTAAATTGCCCTTAGTGTTGGGTGGGGGTACTGGGTTGTGGGGAACGGGTGGTTGTGTGTGCTTGGGTGGAGTGCTCTTTCCAGGGGCCGGTGTGGACTCGATGGGCCAGGCGGCCTCCTTCCGCACTGTAGATTCTATGAGACTGAATGTTAGCTTGTGGCAATAGTGGGAGGGTGAATTTGTGGTAATAAATTGCAGTGAAGGTGTGGGAGCATTTGGGAAGGGATTTACTGGGCACAGACCTCAGGGATTGGTGATAGGTGGGGCGGTGCAGTTTAGGCCACTGGAAGAGGAGATTGTGGTGACTTGCATATACTGCTGGGTTTTGAAAGCAGTGCATGGGAGAGAGACCTGGAAATAATCAAGATGGCAGGCATAGAAAGTGGTACTATTGTGCTTGCTGGGTGGAGTCGGTGGATATTTTTGGAAACAGCATAGCAAAGAGAAATTGTATTTCCCTCTTCCCCCTCAAAATGGAAGAGGTTTCCAAGCACCGAGGTGGAAGGTTATCTTAATTGCAGCACTCGTAATAATTGTCAACTGTGTGCCAGCAATTAGAATACAAATAAGCTTTACACTTGACATGCTCCTGACAAGTGCCAGAGAGCCATTCATTGGAACCTGCCCTGTCACAGAAGAGCCTGGATACTATTGTCAAGTCTCACTGAGCTTTTAAATTCTCTGTTTACATCCTAGAATGCAGTGATAGAACTTCCCTGACAGAAGATAGATGGGACAGAGGGGCCCAATTTTCACAGGCTTTAGAAAATGGACACTGTACAGAACAGCATATCAAACGTTGGAATGACTCAAAGCCAACAGTCGTAGAAGAAGGAGGAACCAATCTGAGGCAAGTATAACAAATAGGCTAGGCTTAGATTTAGGAAGTTTAAGGATGACAGAAAGTAAATGTTGCACTTACAGGAAGTGGCGCTATACACAAGAGAGATAGACAGATATCTTCTGGTATGGTTTTCTTCGAACGTAGTTCAATCACAAAATATAAATCGCTCTCTGTGAAGTCAATTATATTTAAGAAGCAATTAGGTACATATTGAAGAGGACAAACGCTAAAGGATACGCACAAAGAGAAGGATAATGGAATTAGAATAGTACCAATCTGGAGCTAAAAGCAAAGACCAACAGCCAAATTTCTTCCTTCACTACTGAAACTTTTACGATTCTTTGACTTGATCTTGGTTTGAGAGAAAGGTGCAGGGGTAGATTCTTGCTTTAATCTGGCATCACTGAAGTTTGCACTGGTCAGGTGATTACAAAGGGCTAATTTTGAACCATGATTCAGTGCCTGACAGAGGCAGAAAAGACAATTAAATCAAAGCTCTAAGGTGCACAAGACACACACTGAAGTGCAATGAAGAAGATTTGCGAACAAGACTAAATGAAGAAATAAAAGCAAAATTAAACTAGCATTTTTCTTCACTTGTAGAACCTGCACATATAAAAGTTACATATTACTGCTAGGCAAGGACAAATTGATGTGATTTCCTAACTCTAATTTCACCAAACAAGGCGGAGGAACTTTTGGCTTCCTCCCCCGCAGAATGCTATCATCCAGAATTCAAATGGGGAGGTCCAAGAAGCCCGGCAGTTTGGGCCTTGGGCCTCATCATGCAAATGGCACAGCAGTAGGAGCCGACACAGACTATGTCAATTTCTAACCGTGTGGCTGTCCAAGGTCAGCTCTGGAAGCAAAGTGGCTGGGCCTTGTGTGATCAGAGCGCTATCAAGAGTCCTATATGGCAGCGGCACCGTTCTGGAGCAATATTTCCTCTAATTTTATTTTCTTTGGTGCGCACAGACAATTTGTTTCAGAAGTGGCCCCCTTGAATTTTTTTTTTGTATGAGCACACTAATGCAATAAGAAAGCTCATTTGCCTATAGCCTGTGCGTTAACTTTGGTGTTGCTGCACAGCTGGGCTGCTTCGAGGCAACATTAGATTGGAGTATTGTTTAAGGTGTAGTAAGCCTCGAGGCCCGAGTCAGCAATAAGGTCGGAGATCTCAGGACCAGAAGTGACGGTGATTATAGTCCATTTCCAGGCTGTCTATCATGGAGACGAGTCTTTATGTTGGCTGCTGCAGGCAATTTTGGTTTGCGCAAGAGGGAACAGAGGCAGGCATTGGGCTACTACAAACAATATGCAAACACGGGGTCTAATTCTCGCTTCAGAAGGAGATAAAGAATGCCTCTTATTTGGCCTTGCCAAAATGGTATCCAGTGTGGTCTCACCAGTGTTCAGAGTGTGTTGCTGACACCATTTGGATTCAATATGGTATTTGTAACACTAAAATCTGGGCGGTGTGGCACAAAGTTTTGAACCATAAAGATTTAAAGTGGACTAAATAAACCAATTACAAAGTTATAAAAATGCTTTTATTTATAAGAATGTGTGTAGAATGACTGTAGAATTAGTAACACTTTCCCTGGTAATTCCCTTCCATGCAAGAAATACAGACAATACATTTGGTATTTATTAACTGTGTGCAGTTATGGGTTTACCCCACTTTACGCCTCCAAATACAAAGTTTGAGTTCAGAAACCCATCTTGTAACAACATTTTTGAACACTAAGCTCTATTTTGTCTTATTATTTATGATGCTTTTGTATGTACAAAAGACTGAATTTTAAGTAGTAAACTACAACTTGTGACTTTTCCCTGATTCTAACTGTATGGAATGCTGAAATGTTGTACATCTTGTCAGAGCACCAAGCCTACCTAATTCCTCAGATTAACAAAACCTCCTAAATTACAATATTAGACAGAATCAAATGTGGTTTTGAATGTTTTCGCTGCACACCAATAATAAATCAATGATTATTTTCAGAGAGAAAAGAGAGTTTTTCAGCACATTGGATTCAGGGAAGTCACCGATTGAATTTCCGTTCATGGCATTTAGTAAGAATTAAAGGAGCTAGTGTAAAACCTTTTACTTTAATTTAGTACTGGGGGTTAGGAGTAACAGTAAATAAACCACATGCATTAATACTGCATCGTATTACTGTACTGAAACATCTTAAAGCATTTTATCCAATTAATTAGCTTTTGAAGTGCTGTTCATTCTGTTCGAGCGGTGTCCCACAAAAAGCAAGAGAAGAACCAGCTGATCAGTCAGCGGAAGTTTGGCCAGTATATAAATACTCCCCTGCTCCTCTTTAAATAACACCACAGGATATTTAATGCACACGGAACAGACCACTTTAATGTTCATCCGAAAGATTAATGACGGAGCCAAAAGAATTGGATCATCATGTTGTAACGGTTATATTCATAGTGATTACAGTACACAAGCTACTTTTAATAGTCATTATGTTTTCACTATAGAACGTTTTTAGGGATGCCAAAAGTATCTACCATTAATAATAATAGAGAAAACGTTTTGCTGCATTAAGTTCATGCACTGAGGGAACAAGCTATGCAATGAACGCTGTGAACAACTGGCCAAATTCCTACCTCCAACATTTACCATGGGTTAACAGTACAACTGCCGTTTGCGGTGAATGGATCTTGTGAATAATACCAATGGCCACTGTCACACAGCACCCATGGTACACCTACAGAATTTAATTAGTCCCAAAAGGTCTTTTCTAGAATTTATCTGTGATAATGTTTGATCCAAAATATCTCATGTTTAAAAATTGGTTTCAGTCAGCTGTATCTCAGGGACCCCATTCTTCTCCAACAATTGTTTCACACAATCCGACTTTAACAGCGTTTTGAATTTTTAAAATATGTAAATTAGGTGGTGTGTCTTTAGTCAAGAATTAATCAAGACAAAAAGTTATTTGGTGGCCAATGCAATCTAAGAGATTTGTTTCAAACTCGCGCTGTCATTTCTCCAATTGCTGAGCCATTAAGAATATACAGAGGAAGAGATGAACAGTCAAACATTGAAAATTCAACAGAGACCAGCCAAACTCCCAGTCTGTTTACATCAAGGAATGCACCCAATAGCAGAAATTACAGAAGTGAAGCAGAGTAGTCAGAGCTAATAGAATTTTACATGGAATTTACAGTGCAGAAGGAGGCCATTCGGCCCATCAAGTCTGCACCGGCTCCTGGAAAGAGCACGCCACCCAAGGTCAACACCTCCACCCTATCCCCATAACCCAGTAACCCCACCCAACACTAAGGGCAATTTTGGACACAAAGGGCAATTTATCATGGCCAATCCACCTAACCTGCACATCTTTGGACTGTGGGAGGAAACCAGAGCACCTGGAGGAAACCCACGCACACACGGGGAGGATGTGCAGACTCCGCAGACAGTGACCCAAGCCGGAATCGAACCTGGGACCCTGGAGCTGTAAAGCGATTATGCTATCCACAATGCTACCGTGCTGCCCAATGTAAGGATCTTCCTGTTTGTTCCTGTCTATTCCCTTATTTTTCCCTTTATTTTATTTTGCTTACAATTTTTATCCATGGAGGATTAATGTTCCTGTAACTTTAATGCAGACTTTACCTTTAATCCAACTTGGCTGTGGCCAACGAACTGACTCAAAATGCTGGGCTTTGCCGATAACGAGTGGTGATTGGCTCTGGGATGTCTCTCCCCAGTAAGGCTGTGTTGTATTAGTTTCGCTTTTGGTTCTGAAGCTGTTTCTCTGTGCTATAATGAAAACTCTCTAAAAATCCAGTGCAAGAACTCTTTCTCTTTTCTCAGAAAGGCTGGATGTAATTTTAGTGAAACTGCAAAGAATTGAGATTAAAACTCGTGCTGAAAGCTGGATTTGATGCGAAGCAGAGAGTCTTAAGAGTGGACATTTGAGTTGAAGTCCAGTACAAGAAAGGCTAAAGTATCTCTCCAGAAGAAACTCTGCTGCCTGCAAGAAGACCATCACAAATTCTACACTGGTGGCTGAGGATAGCCTGCTGCAAAGAATACAATAATTACCATAATCCTATTTTTCCACCCCTTCCACCCCATCTGTGTTTGTCTGTTTTGTGTGTGGGAAAAGAATGGGATGGTAGGTTAGCTTGCCCTTATTCCATTGTAATAACTGCATGTTTCATCTTTATTTCTGCTATAAATAAACAGTAATTGTGTTTCAACTTATAAAACTGGTGACTGTAAACTGTTGGGCAGCCAAAGGGCCAAAGACTTGGGAATTTTTATACAAGTTATTGGTTAATTCACTTGTGTTGGGGCCTGGAGCTGACCACGCACTAGCCCAGGGTGTCGTCACACTATCAAAAGATCTTAGATGAACCAAGATTCAGTATCATCCACATACATAATATCAAAAAGGTCTATTAAGCAGCATGCTGGTTATTTAACCCCACATGGACTGATTGTTGAATAAATGCAACATATTTAATCTCATTTGACTTTCGTATATAATTAATCTGCCGCAATTAATCGGTAAAGAAATCTTTTCAAGTAGTTTTAGCCTCTGCACTTTGGTCTCTTGGATCATGTTCCACCTATCAGAAAAGGTAGGACAATGCGGTATGCACTCATGTGATCTCCAGTGATCAATATATTTATCATTAGGAGTTAATGGTTAACCCAAGGGATACTAAACCAAATGCAGAGTGTTCCAGGGACAGTTTGGCTGAAAAGATACTCCGCCTGCTCAAGGAAATTGCTTCTTAGTCATGAACACAAGACAAAGTCAGGCAAGAGTTTGAGCCATAATTAGTTACCTATTCCTTAAAGAGCTGCTGTAGCACTGAACATTCACAAAATATAATGTGAAAAAAGATCTTTATTTTACATCAGAGCAGTTTTGCGCCAACATCACTCCGTTACTACTATGGTGTAGTCTATTCAGACTCTGAACACCACAACTAACTAGATTGGTTTTTTAAAAAAGCTAGTCACCAAGTCAAGGGGAACCGCCAGTTTGTAACAGCAATCAACTCAGCAAGTCATCTGCTAAATGATGGGTGAAAGAGACAGTGTCATTCGTCCCTTGGTTAGTCTCAGTGAAAATATCCTAGGGATTACTGTGGAAGAGACGTTTGTTCCAACAGTCTGAAAAATGCTTACAAACACTTCAAAAACAGCTGAGGCAATCAGCCCCCGACATCATTAAATAAAGGTCAGCTCCATAAATTTAAATCCAAACAGTGATTGTTTATACGCAAACAGAATTACATCAGTAAACACAGTTGTAATGAAATTACTTCATCTCTGCAGTTCCAGTCCAAACTTTAAACCAAATCTGTGTATGCCATACACTTTACAACACACGAGTAGCTTCGCTTTTTCATTCACTTATGTGCCCTCAAGGCAACAACAACCTGCATTTATCTAGCACCTTTAATGTTGGACAAATGTCCCAAAGTGAACGTATCCTGAATGTTGGAAAACAGTCCCAAAGACTACATGTTGTGAGCTACAGGAGGCAAGAAAAAAGGTTTAGGAGGGAATTCTCCAGAGTGAGACCTAAGTGGAAGACAGCCTGGCAACCAATGATGCATCGAAAATAGAAGCTGCGTCAGAGGAATGAGATTTCAGGGCAAAGGGTTACAAATTGGAGGAAGCAGTGATGACAGAGATAGTTAAATAATGGCATTAAAACAGATCCTGGCGCTGGGACTCTGTCCGTGTGGAGTTTGCACAGTCTCCCCATGTCTGCGTGGGTTTCACCCCCACAACCCGAAGATGTGCAGGGTAGGGAGATTGGCAAAGTTAAAAACTGGAAAAATTGGAAAAAAATAATTGGGTACTCTAAATTCATTTAAGAAAAAAAAACTGATAAAGACTTGTCTATGCCAGGAAAGACTAACTAAATTCCAATCTATGCCAACATGTGGCCCAGAAGATACAGGATCACCAATTAGCCTTGGTCCAAGAAGAGAGGAGAGACCGCGAGCGCGCACCTGCAAGAACGAGCAAGTGAATACAGAAACACTCAACCAGTTGTTTCATTTCCACTGGAAAATAGACATCGACTAGCCAAGCTCACTTGAAGATGAGCCACCTGGAAAGATACCAGAACACCATCAGCACCTGTAGAGCCATATTTAGAAATCATGCCCTCAAAATCCAGCCAACTTGCTGGAGGATTTGGAAGAGGCTTGACTTACTTAGTGCTGGCGCCTCACTGGTGGCTAAATCGTAAATCAGAACACGAAGATTAGTTAGTATCTGCAATTTTAATAATAATAATCGTTTATTGTCAAAAGTAGGCTTCAACGAAGTTATTGTGAAAAGCCCCTAGTCGCCTCGTTCCAGCACCTGTTCAGCGAAGCTGGTACGGGAATCGAACCCACCCTGCTGGCCTTGTTCTGCATTACAACACAGCTGTTTAGCCTACTGTGCTAAACCAGCCCCTACATTTGAGTACATGCAAATTAGTAAGGACTGGATTTAAACTTTCAACTTGGTAAAATGGAGAAAACAGAATGCTGGAACACCCCAAAATCGAGATAGAATAATACAGTAACCCCATGAAGCTTTAGAGGGCACTATGTTGAGGGAGGCAATAACACTTTAATAAGTTATCAAAACTTGCACATAACATGGTTCCCTTAAAAAATGTTCCATGCCACCACTGTTGCCACTGATATGGTCATGAACCAGATGACATCAATTTAATGTTTTTTTTATAGTTCATTGGATGTGGGCATCACTGGCTGGGCCGGCATTTATTACCCATCCCTAATTGCCTTATCAGAGTTTAAAAAAATTATTTAAGCATTTGTATAAACAGTAAATACAAAGAACAAGAACAAACAGGAACATAGTAAGTAACTAGCGAACCAACACCCAAACCATTCCCGACCCCCCCCCCCCCCCCCCCCCCCACCTCAATTCTCCTCTAAGTCGTCAATCAACAGCTTCCACCTCCAGGCAAACCCTTTGACCGACCCTCATTAAATGAACTTAATTTTCTCCAACCATACCCCATTCACCCCCACCAGGTCCAGGACCACTCTTCCCCTCCCATCCTTCATCCTTCCAATCTCCCTCGCCGCCTCCTACTTCCTAAATTGGTGGGCTAGCATCCTGCAAGCCTTCTCCCCGTACTCATACACTGCCCCTCTGTCCCTTCACAACTGCTCTACTGCCTTCACTGTGGACACCAGCACGAACTCCACTTGGAGCTTCTGCCTCTCCAACAACCTTGCCTCCGGGGCCTCCAAATACCTCCTGTACCGCTCGAAGAATCTCATTTACCAGCCTTGTTGTCTCTGCTCATTCCGCCTTCTCAATAGCACAGTGGTTAGCACTGTCACTTCACAGCACCAGGGTCCCAGGTTCGATTTCCGGCTTGGGTCACTGCCTGAGTCTGCACATTCTCCCAGTGTTCACATGGGTTTCCTCCGGATGCTCCGGTTTCCTCTCAAGTCCCAGAAGACGTGCTGGGAGGTGAATTGGACATTCTGAATTCTCCCTCTGTGTACCCAAACAGGCACCGGAGTGTGGCGACTAGGGGATTTTCACAGTAACTTCATTGCAGTGTTAATATAAGCCTACTTGTGACAATAATAGATTATAAAGATTATTATAAATGTGCGCCCAGATTGAAATGAACTTCCCCCCTCACCACCACCTTGAGCGCCTCCCAGTGTGGCAGCCGAGACCTTACCCATGTCATTCAGTTCCACATACCCACGGATGGCAGCCCTCACCCGCTAACAACCTCCTCATCCGCTAACAACCCCACATCCAACCTCCACTGCGGGCTCTTTTGTCCTTGGTCTCCCAAACCTCCCTGGGTCAAACATCCAAACCCTTTCAAGCTCCTTCTCCATCTCCGACACACTCTCCAACCTTGGGCTCGACCGGTCCAGACCTGGTTCAATGACAGTGTTAGAGATCCCCCCCCATAATCAACCGGTGTGAGGCCAGGCCCGGGATCTTCCCCAACACCCGCCTCAAACTCCACATCGTCCCAGTTTGGGGCATAAATATTAACCAAAACCACCGGCATCCCCATCAACATCCCGCTCACCACCAAGAACCTCACTCCCCCCTGAATCCGCTACAATATTCTCCACCTCAAACGCCACCCGTTTGTTTACCAACACCGCTAAACCCCACCCTCATTTCCATATCCAACTCGAATGAAAGACATGCCCTACTCCCTTTCCTTAACCTTGTCTAATCCCGGATCTTCAGGTGTGTTTCTTGCAAAAAGGCCAAGTCTGCCTTCAAGCTCCCCAAGTACACAAACGTTTGAGTGGCCCATTCAGCCTCTCACATTCCCTGTGAACCCCTGCCCCCTCTCCTGCAAATCAACCATATCCTTTCTTGGGCCAGCCCCCGGCCAGTGTCATGCGACCCTCCAGGCCTACCCTCGGATGCCCACCGTCATCGCTCCTTTCCATTCTGTACCACCGCAGCCGCACATTTGTCAGCAGTCCCACCCCCCCCCCCCCCTTAAACAAAACACATCCCCCTCTTCTGCACTAACCATCTGGCCACCCCTCCACAGTGCTCCTGTTGGCTAGCCCATCCAAGGCTACGGAGCCTTCTGCCCCCCCACCGATTCCCCTCCCCTCCCTCTCCCCGCTCGGCATACCTCCATGTAACAAACAACAATTTTTAAAAACTGTGCACTCACCCTCGGCACTCCCCAAGCATCTGGCACCAAACCCAACAAAACATCAAGGGAGAAAAGTTCTCCCACAACCAACTAACAAAAAGACAGAAAAAGCAAACTCCTCCTCACACCTCCTACACAGTTCAGTGTCCTCCTCCTCCTGCCAGTCCATTGTCTCTCAAAAATTCCATCATCTCCTCTGGTGTCCCGAAATAGTGCTCTCGACTGTTAAAAGTCACCCAGAGGCGGGCCAGATTCAATATCCCAAACATCACTCCTGTTTTTAAAGAGGGCAGCATTCACACGGATTGAACCTGGCTCACCTCTCTGCCAGATCCATGCCCAGGTCCTGGTACACCTGAAGCTCGTTCCCTCCCCAGGTACACCTCCTCTGCCTCGCCCATTTCAATGTCCCCTCCTTATCCAGGAATCGGTGAAGACGCACTACTATCACCCTTGGCGGCTTGTTCGCCTGCAGCTTCCTCATCAGCGTACGTGCGCTCGGTCGACTTCCAGGGGCTGGTCAAAGAGCCCCTCCCCCATCAACGTCTCCAGCATCTTAGCTACATACGAGCCAACGTCCACTCACTCGCTGCCTTCAGGCATCCCTACAATTCTTAAATTTTGTCTCCAGGAGCGATTCTCCAGGCCCTCCACCTCTCCTTTAACCGTTTGAGACTCCCGCATCACACGTATCTCGGCTGCCAACGAGGCAAGCTGCTTCTTCTGCTCCCCCACCATCTCCTCCATCTTCTGAATAGCCTGGCCCTGGGACACCAGCCTTGGTTTCTACATGGTCAATTCCCACTTTTAATGGTTCCACTGCCTTGGCTAGGTCTTCCCGGGCTACCCTCCTCTGCCGGCTGAGCTTCCTCATTTTAGTCCACCAGCTGCTCTATCAACCACTGGACAGACAGGGCTGACTCTTTACCTCCGCCATCTTGACATGTGGCACACAAAGATTCTCTTGCTCTAACTGCTGCCTCTTTTTGTCCCACTTCTGGTGCATGGATCCATTCACCAACCCCACCAGTGGAGTTTAGCTTACTCCAGTCACCCCTGCAACTTTTCCCAGCGAAACATCCATCCAGCAAGCGGGGAAAAGGTCAGGAAAAAGCCGCCAAATGTGCGACCACCACCGGACGTCTGCCCTATCAGAGTTAACTACATCCCTATGGATCTGGAGTCTAGTAGTGAATCAGATGGGTTTTAACAACAAATGACAAAGGAATTCAAATTCCACCATCTGCATTATTCTGGGTCTCTGAACTACCGGTGACAATATAATTACACCACAGTCTCCACGTTGGCAAAACAACATCCGTGACATGATAAAAATCCTATCTTTCCCGTGAGTGGTTAGGACCTCTGACCGAGAGCATGGCGGAGGCAGTTACAATCATGGAACTGGATAAGCACCTGAAGAGAAAGGAAATGCAGGGCTATAGGAAAAGGGCTGAGAAGTGGAACTAGCCAAGTTGCTCTTGCAGAGCCAACAAAGATACAATGGGTTGAATCGCCTCCATATTGTAACCATTCTATGCGGAGGCCTGGACAGTGTCAGAGAGAAGATTTCTATACCCTGCTACATTAGATACATTGCATAAATTGAAATGAAGTAACTAGTATTCAGATCCCAGCCCCAATCAATTCTGTCATTGTTCGCAGCTAGGATTTTCCAGTGCCAGTGAAAGCGAATGGAAAATTGGCCGGAATGTCAAATTTTCTATTCTTGCTCGCATCCAAGGATAGATGTGCTGTCCTTGGAAAGGGTCCAGAAGAGATTCATAAGAATGATTCCTGGAATGAAGAGCTTGTCGTATGAGGAACGGTTGAGTACTCTGGGTCTGTACTCGTTGGAGTTTAGAAGGATATGGGGGAGCTTATTGAAACTTACAGGAAACTGGGAGGCCTGGATAGAGTGGACATGAAGAGGATGTTTCCACTTGTAGGAAAAATGAGAAGCAGAGGGCACAATTTCAGACTCATTAAAACAGAGATGAGGAGGAATTTCTTCAGCCAGAGGGTGGTGAATCTGTGGAACTTTTTGCCGCAGAAGGCTGTGGAGGCCAAATCACTGTCTTTAGAGATAGATAGGTTCTTGATTAAGAAGGGGATCAGGGGTTATGGGGAGAAGGCAGGAGAATGGGGATTAGAAAAATATCAGCCATGATTGAATGGCAGAGCAGACTCGATGAGCCGAGTGGCCTAATTCTGCTCCTATTTATGGCAACATGTCCCTCCACAGGAAAGACTGGAGAAGCCCACCCTGGAGCTCTCAACACTATTCCAAACTTTTTATTTAAAACAATGATTCAAATTCTGGCTTCAAAGATCCAAACTAATCCGGATTTTATTCCATTTTGTTTACTTTCTAGACTAACTAGTGTCTCATGTTACTTAAATGCCGCCAGCACTTGGTGCCTTACTATTTATGCAAAACTATGGAGCAATTACTTTCAAGATTTCTTCATGAATGGCTCTCAAACTTTCAGTCCATGAACCACCAGGCTTTCACTTACCACTGCAAACAAAATCTCATATGGCACGACTTTTGATGAAACACCAATGAGGTGCTGCCTGCTTCCAAGATGGGATGTTGGTCTCATGTCAGACTACATGATCGGCCAGATCCTCCTTTGTTATCAGCTCCACAAGTGTCGAAAATCTAGTTGCATATTGTAACATAATCCTGCTTATAAAGTTGTATTGCTGTCCCTCACATCTATGACAACACATGCCCTGCACACTGGAGCTGGACTGATTGCAAGGCATCTTGAATGATAGGGATGAGAGGTCTGACCTGCTCATTTGCATGATCCCAGACATGGCGTTGCACCTCAGAGACCTGCATTTTGGACCAGGCCAAACAATCTGGAGGAACTTGTCTCTAAACATAAAACAGTATCAAATTTAGGCACCATCAAGTGCTCCTCAGAACACAATGGGTGTACCAGCTAACAAGCTAAGGAGTAGGGCAGAATGGTGGCACAATGATTAGCCCTGCTGCCTCACAGCGCCCAAGGTTCAATCCCAGCTCTGGGTCACTGTTCGCGTGGAGTTTGTACATTCTCCCCATGTTTGTGTGGGTTTCACTCCCACAACCCAAAGGATGTGCAGGACAGGTGGATTGGTCACGCTAAAATTGCCCCTTAATTGGGGAAATGAATTGGGTAATCTAAACTTTAAAAGTAATAGGCTCACTTGTAGAATTTAACTCGATCCATATTCCAGGTAGAGTCCCGAAAGATGAATTGTAATGCACTACCATCAACGCTTGACAGAGAACAGTTAAACTCAGAGGTGCCAGGGATAAAATTGCCTTGTTCTTTAATGATGAGAAGAACAATGAGTAATATGCAAAGCTGAACAAAGTCAAATTCCAATCCAACAATTTAGAAACTTGCTGTACTTACTGTATCTAGCATCTTGCGCTTAACTTTAGGAGACCACAAGTACTGACACTTAGCTCTTCAAAATCTTGATCAATGCAATGGGTACACGGTTGGCCGTTTAATGTTTTACCTAGTTATAATACAATAGGTCTGAACTTTGGGCTTTTCAAATTAGAATGGATTTATCTCAACTACGCCACAATAATTTAAATCTCGTATATTCCAATCCTTTAATCACCAAGCCATTAGGAGAGTCAAGAATTAAGATATTGTTGTACTAAACTGTTCAGACAAAGTCTCAGGTTTGATTCTCGGTGTTAGCTGATTTCAGTGAGCCTAAAACGGCTAAAACATTTTTCAGCCTTTCTTGGGCATATAGCAGCATTTCTTCAATGGCACTGGGTTACATTTTGGTGTCATACCATTGTCCTATCCCACAAGGATAGATGAAGACAGCAGTTTACCGCCACCTTCACAAAGCAACTCAGGACCAGCAAGCATTACCCGTTAACATTTCTTTCAAATAAAAAGCATCTGGCATGAGAGAGACATGGCGTTCATAGAATCTTAGATTCAAAAACACTATCATGAGCCTCAGTTTCAATGCAGGGTGGAATAAAAGGTTTAAATTAATGGCAGTCTTTTGTAATCTATTCACTGAGCCCAAGTTGTGAGCTTACATTCATAGCCAACCCTCACATCTGTTTGCAGTGGGCCTCAGCAAAGTAGAAACTGCTATCTTGCAATACAACCGAGATACTTCTCTCTTCACACCAAACACTTGGTGACTGCTTTGCCAAACACCTTCACTGCGCCCGCAAGCATAACTCCGACCTTCCAATCACTTACCATTTCAACTCTGCATCGTGCTCGCATACCGATGTGTCCATCTTTGACCTGCTGCAATGCTCCAGGTACAACCCAAACAAACTGGATGAATATCATCTTCCAATTAGGTATGCTACAGCCTTCTGGACTCATTTTGTTCAACGACTTTGGACTAAACTAAACCTTTCTCCTCCATCTTCACCCTCTTTTTGTTTTCTTCGTTTGTTTCAATGTAAAACATCCCCATGCTCTCCTGTCACTTATTCTTCTGTTTTGCTTTCACCGAGCACTGACTCTTTTTTCTCCTATTGACACATGCTGCTATCTTACCTTTATGCCACTATCAGCACCTCCTTTAGTCCTTAATGCTGCAGTTAACACTCCCATTGTCTCGGGACCCTGACATCGTTGTCAATCTCTCTTTTGCTCCGACCTATCGCTGACCTTGTATTCTGCTCCACTTTCTCCAACCCCTTTTCTAAACTATATAATCCGTCACATTTCTATCCCAATTCAGCTGAGTCATAAGGAACTCGTTTCTCTCACCACAGATGCTGCCAGACCAGAGTTTATTCAGCAGTTTCAGTTTTATTCCGTTCTTCAGTGAGCGAAGCAGGAAAGACATGAAAAGTGAGCAGTGCAACTAGAATTCTGCAAGTATATAATTTAAAAGTATACTGTTGAATAAAATATTTGGAAGTCATAGTTAATGCACAAAAATTTATATGAATTGCAGGGTGCAGCTGCACAATAACCTTCTGAAAATGGCTTCACTTGGGATCACAAACTAATCAAGTCTACCACACATCATAATTGTAATGGTGCAAAAGGAGGCCATTAGCCCATTGTGTCTACACCACCTCTCCAAATGAGCATTATGACTTGGTGCCATTCTCCTGCCTTTTCCCCCATAACCATGCACATTATCTGAATAGAAACAATCATCGAATGCCCTCATGAATGTCTCGACTGAATTTGCCTCCACCACATTCTCAGGCAGTGCACGAACCAGCACCTTGTAAAAAGGTTTTTTCTCATATTACATTCGTTTCTTCTGCAAATCACTTCAAATCTGTGCCCTCTCATTTTCAATCTTCCATCAAGTGCAACCTAGTTTCTCCCAATCTACTATGTCCAACCCCCTCACGATTTTAAACACCTCAATCAATCTCCTCTTAGCCTTCTTTCGAAGGGTCCGAACATCTCCAATCTAACTTCCAGGGGAACTACTTTTGTAAACCTCTTTTGCACTCTCCCCAATGTGTTTGCATCCTTAAACAGTTGGGTTTCACAGGTATAAAAGTTCTGGAAGGTATTAAAACTGGGTTACCCAACACTCCTTTGCTCACTGGCCTACAATGAACCTGTCAAGCAATGATTTGATCTTAAATTTCTCACCCTGCCTCCATGGCTTTACTGCACACTACCTCAGTCATATTCTATAGATCTATGTACATTCATCTAATTCTACCCTCTTAAGCAGGTCTACTTTGAATTGCTTTTCTTGTGGTGAATGTGCCTTCAGCTGCCTCAACCCCAAATTCTGGAAATCCCTGCCCAAACCTTTCCATAAGTTTCTCATTCAAGACGCTCTTTAAAATCTATAACTTAGCCAAAAGTTTGGTGCTTGGTCAATCTGTCCCAATATAGGATGCCATTTGGCCCTTCGAGCCAACATGAAATTAAATTAAATATATGAGGCCATTCAGCCCTTTGAGACTGCCCCACCATTCAATATGATTATGCTGATCCTCTATCTCAGCAGCATACTTCCCTTGCACACCCCATACCCTAGAGTAGAAATATTTTTCTTAAATACACTCCGTGACTTGGCCTCTATAATCTTCTGAATTGGAGAATTCCACAGGTTCATCACGTTCAGTTAAGAAGTTTCTCCTCAGCTCGGTCCTAAATGGCCGACCCCATATCCCGAGGCTGAGCCTGTTGTTCTAGACCCCACCCCAGCCAATGGAAACAACATGCCTGCATCCAATCTGTCTCACCTACCAGAATTTGATATGTTTCAATTAGATCCCCTCTCATTCTTCAAAATTGCAGTGAATACAGGCCCAAGGAGAGACCTAATCTCTCCTCATACGACAATCCTGCCATCCCAGGAACCAGTCTGGTGAACCTTTGCTATACTCCCTCTATGGCAAGTATATCCTTTATTGGGTAAGGAGGCCAAATTTCACAGACTGTTCCAGGTGTGATCTCACCAAGACCCTGTACAGCTACAGTCAGACATCCTGTGGCACGGTGTCAAACTTTGCTTTACAACACTCCCTTGAACACTTTAGCACAATTTATTATGTTAAAAAGTGCAATATAAACACAAGTTGTTCAGTTGCCAAAATCTTTTTTTTGGGGGGGGGGGGGGAAAGAGAGAACTGGGGAAATCAAATAGCAATGACTGCTCGAGCAGATGCATACATTGGACTCAAGACATGGATTTTATGGAATGTAGCCGGTACTCAAACCTTAATTGAGACATGGGTGACCACATGGATGATGTACTGGCAAGTTGTTTATTTTCATGGAACCCTATGGCAGCATGTCTCTTACTTTCAAGAGAGGAAGATGGAGAGAGAGTTTGAAAAAAGTGCCCTTACTTCTGACCACAAACTGCAAATGATTCGGTTTTTAAAGAGTTACTGAGTTAGAGAATGGTACAGAGCCGATTTTAAACACACAGTTGGAGCCGAGGCTTGCTAATTACCTCCATCACATTAATTAATTCAGCTGCTCCATGCTATTCAGCTGCTCCATGCTATCAAGTTTGGTAATGACTAAGACCAGTATCTCCAATGTCATCAGCATCCCGTACTTCACATCATCACAACACTGGACTATGAATCTCACAAGTTTCTCAATTATGTTGTGCATCTGATCAGATTTCACACATACCCTGTTGATATTGCCAATACTGGGTGTTTTGTAATCAGAACTGCTGCCATTTGGAAATAGCTGATACATCATATTTTCCGCCTGATATTATTCTGATTTTCTTGGTCTCGAAAAAAAGAGCTGGAAATGCATTGCAAGTCTCTGAGCAACTAAAATAGAAATTAAATACACAAATATCAAGTGGGGTCACTTCATCAGAATCCGATTAGACATTTTCAGCATTTTTGTCTTCGAGCAATTTTTAGTATCCAAAGATAATGATTGGATGTTAAATACATTTCCTAAAAAAAGGTTCATAATGTAAGCTTTGCTGCTGCAGCAGACACAAACTATTCAAGGTATGGGTCCAGACACAAGGCCAGACCCGTCAGTCGTGGACTGGTGAGTAAAGATAAAAACAAAGACTGCTGTTTGTTCATCCGTCCAAAATGAGCAACTAAAGTCTACCCAACAGGTATTTTTCTTAAAGATTTTATTGAAAACTTTAATTTATAACAATATAAAATGGATGTTACAAATTACAAAATAGAAGGAACAGTTAAGATCATATCTAAATGTCCCCCCCCCTCCCCCCCTCCACATAATAATAAACTTTAAAAAAAGCTAACCGATCGTGACCAACTCTTTAAAGGAGGAAATGAATGGCTGCCATCTCTGGTAGAATCCCACTACCTTCTCCAAATGTAAACATTTCATGAGGTCACCCACATCAGGTCGAGGCACTGGGCGGAGTAGGAGACTTCCACCCAAGCAGACCTCGCCTCCAGGCTATCAACGATGCAAAGTTGAGAACATCCGCCCTCACCACCACGTGCAGCACTGGTGAGTCTGGAAAATGGCCATCAGCAGACATGGCTCCAGTTAGACGTTAAGAATCGCTGACACGGTGTTAAATATGGAGACCCAAAAGCTTAACAACTTGGGGCACAACCAGAACATATGCATACGATTCGCCAGCTCCCGAGAACACCACTCACCCATCCCCGAAATCGCCCATCCACCTATCCACTCATCCTCGCCTTGGTCAGATAAGCCCGATGCACCACCTTGAACTGGATCAAACCGAGCCGAGGACATGGAGTTTATTATGTGAAGAGCCTCACTCCACACCTCGTCATCCAAAATAGGACCCAATTCACCCCCCCCCCCCCCCACTTTATCTTCACAGCGTTTACTGATCGGATCCTGCCATAGGTACCCGAAATACGCTCCCCCCCCCCACCAGACCAAAGTTAAAATCCTCTTCAACAAGAGGGAAATGAAGGAAAAGTCTTCCGCAAAAAGTCACAAAACTGGAAATAACGAAACAAAGTCCGAGGGAGCAGAAACTTTACAGAGCTTCTCAAAATTGGCAAATCGGCCAAAACCAAATCTTTCTAGACCCTTCTCTTCCCATGGCCTAAATGTAGAGTCTAAACTCACGGGCACAAAAAGATTGTTACCACAGATAGGTGCCGGCAACGACACGAGAGCTCAATTTAAAATGCTGACTGAACTGCTTCCAGGTCCTCTGGCTGGACACCACTACCAGATTCAAAGAACATTTTCGCAGGAGAAGTAAGGCAGTTACTAAGGCACCCAAATTAGTGCCCCTACAAGAACTCACCTCTATTTGCCCCATATGGAAGCCACCCGAGCACTTTCTGAATATTGGCAGCCTGGTAATAAAATTGGGTAGAGCTAAACTACCCAACTGTCTATCCCTGGAGGTCTTAGCCGCCCACGACTACACCGATTTGTTAGCTCTAACAAAAATGGATTTGGGGAGACACTGAAAAAGAAATACAAACCTTGGGAGGACATTCATTTTAATAGTCTGAGCTCTGCCCGTCAAGGACACGGGGAAGTTATCCCATTTACACAAGTCAGATTTGACCCCATTCACCAGATTAGCATAATTCAATTTATGAAGTGAGGCCCAATCATGGGCCACCCGGATACCCAGATAATGAAAGCTAGATCTGGCAAGATGAAAAGGTAACACCCCAGATAGGCTCCCCTCCCTGGGGATTAATTGGGAAGTGTTCACCTTTATCCAGATTCAACTTGCACACAGAGTAGGAGCCAAAACTTCTCAGTAGCTTCAGTATCTCATCCATAGTGAAGACCGGGCATATGAAAATGAAAATCCCTTATTGTCACGAGTAGGCTTCAATGAAGTTACTGTGAAAAGCCCCTAGTCACCACATTCCGGCGCCTGTTTGGGGAGGCTGGTACGGGCATATAATATAAAGGGAGCAAATTGTCTGCATACAAGGACACTATGTTCCCTCCATCCCTACTTAACCCCTTCCACCTACCGGAAGATCTCAATGCCTTGGCCAATGGTTCAATTGCCAAAGTGAATAGAAACAAAAACAATGGACATCCCTGTATTGTACCCGTTTCGTCAAAAAAGCCCCGAGTTCAAGGCATTACGTGTTCACACTAGCCATGAGGCCCTATACAGTAACCAAATCAAGGATCTCAAAACGATATCCCCACTCCACCCTATCAAACGCTTTACCGGTGTCCAAGGATATAATCACCTCTAGCTCGGGCACAAGAGAGGGGTAATGAACGATATTTAACAGCCAATATATATTGGCCAACAGTTGTCGACCCTTAACGAAGCCTGCCTAGTCTTCCGCAATCACCTCTGGGAGGCAGGGCTCCAATCGTAGCATCAACACCATGGCAAGTAATTTAGTGTCCACGTTCAAAAGTGACCCACATTCCATAAGATTCTTGTCCTTTTCAGGATTAGAGAAATTTGAGCCTGTGTAATGGACAACGAACAGGACAAGGAATCATTGAATTTGACCAATATTATCAACTGACCCATAAACTTCTCATCGTACTCAATGGGGAATCCAGAGCCAGGAGCTTTACTTGTCTGCATTAACGCAATAGCTTTCAGAATCTCCCAAGTATTCAACCTGGACTCCAATTCTTCCCATCTTTCTCTCTCCACCTTTAGGATGGGCAACCTATCTAACTCCATTCATATACACGGCGCCTTTGGCTTTGTTAAACACCACATGTTTCTTTTCCAGTTCAGCTCTGATGCCCTGGTAAAGACTGATGGCATGGCCTTCCCACTTATGGTCCTGATGCTCCTTGGCCCATTTCTTCTCTTAGAAGCTGTGAAAACATCCAATAACAGCCTGTGGTAGATCCCTGGGTTGGGGCTTCTGCCAGAAGGTCCATTAGGCTCAATCCAGCTGGGGAGATAACTCAAATCCACCCTCCTCCATTGCCAAGGCACCAGCAAGCCTCTCAGCTGTTATTGGAGTGGCCGGAGTCACTGGAGCAGCCTCCGTCATTTTTTCCCCCCAAGGAGCCTCGAGAAGCCTTCATCACATCCGTCCCTACTAATTGTCCTCGTTTACATAATCCACCTTGAAGGAATCATGCATAGCTTTGCCTCCATCGCTCCAACCTCGCCAAGCCAGAAAACCCTATTAAGATATCTGTGCTTCATCAGTTCTGGCCTTGTGTGCGTCACTGATTTTAATGCCACCATGAACTGCAGCTGCCAAGGATACAAGCTCTGGAACTCCTACCATAAACCCACTACTTCTCTTTTCTCCTGTCTGACACTCATAGAATCAATAGAATCCCTAAAGTGCAGAAGGAAGCCATTCGGCCCTCACGTCTGTCCAGCCCTTGGACAGAGCACCCTACACCCGTAACCTAGTAATCCCACTTAGCCCTTTGGACTCCAAGGGGTAATTTAGCACGGCTATATCTACCTAACCTGCACATCTTTGGACTGTGAGGAAACCGGAGCAGCCAGAGGAAACCCAAGGAGATATGGGGAGAATGTGACAACTCCACAAAGTCACTCGAGGCCCGAATTGAACCCGGATCCCTGGAGCTGTGAGGCAGCAGTGCTAACCACTGTGCCACTCTTTAAAACTTACATTTCTTCTGACTAAGCTTTGGGTCACCTGCCCCAATTTCTCCTTGTGTGGGTAGTGGCAAATTTTGTTTGATGCTCTTGTGAAATGCCTAGGGTTATTTTACTACATCAAAAAGGTGCTATATAAATGCAAGATGCTGTACTGTAATAGTTAAAAAGTCCAAGCTATTCCTGAACCTCGTGACCTACATTGAGCTCCAGCCTTGATCCACAGGTGCTGCGTCTTGGTTATTGCGAATGACAACCAGTCTTTGAAATTAAATTCTCCTGAATTCTTTACTGGAATGAATGAGTGACTATTGCATATTTACAACCTTCAGTTTTGGAGTCCCCACTAATGGAAACATCCCATCTACATTTGTCCAAATCCATTCATAATAATAATAATCACTATTATTCCACCCCTCAGCCTGGTCTTTTCTGGAGAAAATCCCCCTGTGTGTTCAACCTTTCCCAATAGTTATAACCTGTTTTACTCGAAAAACCCTGTTTAGCGAGCACTCAGTCAGAAGGTACTTGCCCTTTTAACATGAGGGGGAGCAGTAAAAGGCATAATTACAGTACATTCACTGACTTGGACCAAATATTCCTCATTGTCTCAGTTTTATCTTAATAAAAGCTCATAACCTGAGTGTTAGCTTGATCAGTTGCATATCAAATCCATCTAACACAGGTGAGTGTAATCTGACAAGGATCTATGTTCAATGTCTCGTCACGGTATTATTAACCAAGTTACTGGGCAAGTAAAGCCATGCTCCAGTTCACATCACGTGCAGCAGTCATTTACAGGAGCAGTCAGTGGTGCTAAAATATCTAGTATAAAACCCAGAAATACATGTTTAAATGAAACTTATATGCTGCTCGAAAAAAAAAAGCACCCCCACAACCTTTTTAAAGGCTAACGACCAGTTTCTCAAGCTCTGTTCTGTAAGATGGTGAAGCAGGCCAGATTTTCTCCACACTGCTTTTTCAGCTTAAATATCGTCCTGGTACCATTGGAACCAGAACTATACATCATATTCAAACAATGGTTTGACTAAATAACGATAAAATTTAAGGCCTCCATATGGCTCAGTATTCAGTTTGCCCTCATTAATTGTTGTCTGTAGTGCAAGTATATATGAAGTGTTGAATCCTCGTATCTCTCACCCAGCTCACCATTAGCTACTTCTACATCAGTGTATGCAAAGCATTCAATCTTTCCTTCCAATATGTAGTATCTTACATGTATGACTGGGTAAAATTTTAATGTAATACTGGTCTGCCTATTTACATATTTTATACAGTCCCTCTTGTAGATTTCTGTCTAAACAGCATAAGTCGAGGCCTGGAAATAACCAAAGTGAGCTATCAAGCCCGTAACACTCCACTCCATGGATTGGAGCATTGCTGCTCTAATACAAGGTGTCAATGTGCCCATCGCCCTTTATTTTTAAAATGCATTCTTCTGCAATAACTCATCAAGTTAATGCACAGGAGCTCGCTCAAGTTTTCAAAACTACACGTCCAAACATATGTTCAAAGACAACGCCAAAAACACATCAATAAAGCTTGTGGTTTCAAGAACAAATCTCATTAAATATTAAACCTCTGTTTGAAGGGTATTGTAGATGATTGTACTGAATGTTTGCCAATGTTTATTTTACTACCACTTGCCAGCGCTTTTGTTATAATTGATGTGCAGCATATTAATTTCCTATGAACATTTATAAGTATATATTTTTTAAATCTCCTGTAACTCTCGGGTTTATTTGATCCCATGAGTGAGATGATCAAGTGAGTGAGCTTTAATGGTATATTATCCAATGGGAACCATTCCATAGTCAGTATAGTAAATGTCATGATCACACAGTGGCTATTTTAGCAGGAGACCTTTGTTAACTCTCCTCCCACTATATTTATTTTTAAGTCACCAGGGGTGAATTAAGTGCCTTAGATTGATATAGTGCAACAGACTTCATTTCACTTCAACTGCTCTACATTTCTTCCTCATCCCCAATTTTTACATCACCTAGTTCTCATTCCAGTTAGGCACAATAATATGACTGGAGTGAATTATCCTCCAATTTTCCCCACCCAGGTTGTAATGTGAGAAAAATATGAAAGCTCATGCCAGGAGTGAACTTCACACCTCCCGAATGGATCTTGGCACCCTTGGTGCGGGTGGCATACCTCCCATTCATCAATGAGCAGTGCATCACCAGTGGTCGAGTATGAGGCAGTAACCAATCACATTTGTCAAGATACCAGACAAGAACCTAACTATTTGCAATTTGTAAAACTGAATGTAAATGTTACTGCACCACAAGAATAATAACACTGACCCATTGGTATATTTTATGTTAAAACAAACTTTAAATTAAACACAGAATTAACCACATAAGCAACAAAGAAATAACTTTACAGTTAGCAATTAAGTAAAAGAGAAAACCTTGAACTTATTTCCTAAACCTGCCACTATATTCCAATTAAGCAAACCAATATATTTCAAAACATGAATAAAAGTTAACAACCAGGTTTCTACTTGTTTTTTTTCGGTGCAGAATCTTTAGAGAGAACACCTTTCAGGACCAAACTGAAACACCTCTGTTCAGATGAGAGTTCTAGGACCAATTGACTTTTCAGACAGACCTTTTTTTAAAAAATAATTTTTATTCAAATTTTCACAAAAAAGAAAACAGTAACAGAAAATTCTAAGAACAAAAAGAACAACCCCCCCCCCCCCCCCCCCCCCCCCATATATACACAAAAGAGAAACAATAAATAACCGCCTGTCGTTGGCAAAGATTCAACCCAAAACAAAAACAAAGAGACACCCCCCGGGCTGCTGCTGGCCTTTTGATTTTACCGTTCTGCCAGGAGATCTAGGAATGGTTGCCATCTCCTGAAAAACCCCTGCACTGACCACCTTAGGGCAAATTTCACCCTCTCCAATTTAATAAACCCTGCCATATCATTGACCCAGGCCTCCACACTTGGGGGCCTCACATCCTTCCACTGAAGAAGAATCCTCCGCCGGGCTACTAGGGACGCAAAGGCCAGAACACCGGCCTCTTTCGCCTCCTGCACTCCCGGCTCCACTGCAACCCCAAATATTGCGAGTCCCCAGCCTGGATTGACCCTGGATCCTACCACCCTCGATACCGTCCTTGCTACACCCTTCCAAAATTCCCCCAGCGCTGGGCATGCCCAGAACATATGGACACGGTTTGCTGGGCCCCCAGAGCACCTAATACACCTGTCCTCACTCCCAAAAAACAGCTCATCCTTGTCCCGGTCATATGAGCCCTATGCAGCACCTTAAACTGTATGAGGCTAAGCCTCGCACAAGAACAGGAGGAGTTCACCCTTTCCAAGGCATCCGCCCACGTCCCCTCCTCAATCTTCTCACCCAGCTCCTCCTCCCATTTACCTTTCAGCTCCTTCACTGAGGCCTCGTCTACCTCCTGCATCACCTGGTACGCTTCCGAGATCCTCCCCTCTCCAACCCACACCCCCGAGAGCACCCTGTCCTGAACCCCACACGGCGGCAGCAGAGGGAACCCCGCCACCTGGCAAACGCCCTTACTTGCATGTACCTAAAGGTGTTCCCCGGGGGGAGCCTAAACTTCCCTTCCAGCTCACCCAGGCTCGCGAACTTCCCATCTATGAACAGGTCCCCCAGCCGACTTTTCAGACAGACCTGGCTCCTAACATTAACTATGTATCCAAAGCACAAGGCATTCTTTTGACTCTTTTTACAACATGTCCCTTGACTTGCTTAGCTAGGACCAAACAAAATATCCCTCAAATTATCTACACCCCAAGCATCCTTCAAACAAACAATATTCCATTATCTAGCTGTTTATAAATAAGGAAATGGTTTTCAAGATCTATTAGAATACTTCACCGGCAAAAATCAATGATTACATCACTTTTACAACCCTTTAATCACAGCTCCAGCAGTCATATTACCTGTATGCATCCGAACCCAGGTTTTAATAACATGACAATTTCTTACATGCATCACACACTGGAAAATAAAAATGTGATTCATTTAGATATGTGTATATATGTTCACATTTAATATACTTATGCTTATTTCATTAGTTGTCCAAACAAGAACAAATTTCTTAAACAGCAGCTAAAGCAAGTGTTAACCTAAGTGGACATGGAGGAAAGATTTAGATTGATTGTGATGCAACCTGCAGTTGAAACGCCAGCCAATATTCATCATCTAGTCTTAAATATGAAGAATTGCTAGTTGGGCAACTGATGAGGGGAGGGGCAGCACGGTGGCCGAGTGGTTAGCACAGCTGCATCACGGCGCTGAGGTCCCAGGTTCAATCCCGGCTCCGGGTCACTGTCCGTGTGGAGTTTGCCCATTCTCCCAGTGTCTGCGTGGGTTTCGCCCCCACAACCCAAAAATGTGCAGACTCAGAGTAGGTGGATTTGCCACACCAAATTGCCCCTTAATTGGAAAAAGAAATTGAGTATTCTAAGTGTTTTTTAAAACTGATGAGGGGTGCCCATATACTGCAGCAATAAACTGTACCCAGAGGCACAGAAGGAAGAGCAGAATGGGTGATTCAAAAACAAAGAACTTCCCAGACTATTGAACTTCATAATAGAAAATTGAAAGTTTTTTCTTAAAAAAAGTTAATATATCCTTAGGCTAAAATTTTCATTGCCTAACAAATTAAAACCTGTTAAATCTGTAATGAGTACACAAACATGGTTACAAAATTTATACAAAAATAACTCAAGAGATTTATAGTCCTGTTAAAAGAAAAAGAGCCCAAGTGGAAATTATCTGATTACTGGTCTGGAATAAAAACAGAAAATGCTGGAAATACACAACAGTTTCATGTTTTAGGTATAGACTATTAAAGGAACTCTGGAAACATTAACCTGTCTTCATTTTCAGGTGCCGAGAGCCTGTTTCTTTGCAGCGTTTTCTGTTCCATTTTAAGATCAACGACCTCACCCCCCCACCGGTATTGTTATTAGCCTCGCTGTGCCTCAGACTCTAGCTTTAAGGTGGATAACTGGCTCGAGACAATGGCCGACTGAGAAGGGTTTATTGGCACAGCTAGATCCAGAAGAGGGAAACCAGTGCCAAGGAGGAACCACAGTGCACCAGGTTTCCATGCAATGTTACATCAGCAATGCACCAGCACATTGTCATTGGACAGAGGGAAAAACTATTAGCTGTCAACGAGAAGGGGAAAACATTGAAACAAAATCTTCAGGAAAATATTACGATTAAGATTTATGATCAAATAGAGCAAGACAGATTTCAAGCCAATGTAAACAAATATTTAAAAACTAAAACCAGGGAGATAAAAAGTTTATAATTAGAGAATATAGGTCTCTCATTGGAATTAATAAGTGTGGACCTATACCACAAAGCAGATTTACTCTACTACTGGAATGCCTCAACTCAAACTTAGTGTTTACAAGAAAACTAAAAGTACGTCCCATCCCTCGCAAGAAGGAGCTCGACTAATTTTCCATTCTATTTAAATTATAGATGGAAAACCTTCACTCCTCCCCAGCTGATTTTCCCATTCTCTGGCCTCCAGGACAGTCCCAGTTCAGAACCTGGATAGCCTGCATCAACAATTTTTGTGCTAACCCAAGTCCCAGATTTGCACAACTTTTTTTTTAAATAAACGTTTTATTGAGGTATTTTCTTTGGCAGTTTAACAGCAACAAAATCCACAATATAAACAAGAAAAAAAATATATATATATAGTGCAAATTTCACCACTCTCTCCCACAGGTTCTGCCATTACTTACCCCACTACGCTACACTAACCTAACCCCCCCCCCCCCCCACCTTCAGCTGACGTTTAATTCTCTGTGAGGAAGTCGACAAATGGTTGCCATCTCCTGGTGAACCCTAACAGAGACCCTCTCATGGCGAACTTAATTATTTCCAGACAGAGGAAGCCTGCCATGTCTGAAAGCTAGGTCTCTGATTTCGGGAGCTTTGAGTCCCCCCCATGCCAGCAATATACACCTCCAGGCTACGAGGGAAGCAAAGGCCAGAACATCCGCCTCTTCCTCCTCCTGGATTCCCGGGTCCTGCGATACCCCAAAAATCGGCACCTTCGGACTCATTGCCACCCCCTTATTTAATAGTGGACTAGATTTGCACAACTTTGGTGACAGTGTAATGTCGAAACCACTATCCGCCATTGTAGTGCAAATGCCAATCCTTAGACTCAGCAGCTCTGAAACAGAGAGAAAGATAGAGAGATCTGGCATCTACTTGGTGGTGTAAAGCAACAGTAACACAATTCATAGCTGTGCCCTCCTTTCCTGAGATAACCTGTTCCAAAGTGAGTGTGCAGTAAATAACAGATCATTCAATTCTCCACTGAGACCCAGGGAGGCGCGCCTAAAAGCCAGGTGGATACATTAACTGGTTACTGAGACAAGTGTTGAATCTTTAATTGTTTCAGGCAATCCAAAGTAATTTCACAGCCCAAAAACGGCAACTACGGAATTTCTGGCAATAGAGAACCCAAGGTTACAAGAATTTTAATTATTTTTTTAAAAAACGCACCAAATGTTCCATTAGGTGAACCGCTGAACCTAGAATGTGAACAAGACCCACTCCAGATGTTAGCGTCTTAAATACAAAGCCTACGCCGCTATGGCTGATCTGCAATCCAAAACTGGCAAAGACAAAAAGCACTGGGTCGCGTTCCGGGATTACCAACCATTTATCTCCTTCACCTTAAAAAGGGAGCCCATTCCACATTAGCAGAATAACAAACTCTGTTATTACATGGCTGGAACACCTCTGATTATAAAACTGTAAATCACATGACAGTGGGCAACATCTTGGAAAATCTGCTGGACGTTTTTTGAATCATTGGCATTCTACATCCAAAATATTTGTTTACATTGGTTATTGGATCATTATACGTTTAAACAACCTTGCGATTACTTGAGACTTGCAACTGAGTACCATTTGGTACTGGGCAACACAACTGAGAGTTGGATCACCATTTTCATACTTCACTGTTACTCTTTATGCAGTCACTCTCTGTGTGGTCCCTTTCTATAGGCATTGGGACCACAATGGAGAACAGTCACACCAGAATTGGTAAATCAAAGAGTCTGCATTGCCCTGTGCCAGGTACATGAACTGCCTCAGCCAACCTGCCTTCCAGACCCATGTGGGCGATTCTTGTTCGTTGAAGTCACATGAGTAGCTGGCCCACTGCGGCCAGACAGGGTTGGCCAGCTTTGTTTCCAGGTGGAGCCAAGAACAGTATAACCATGTGTGGCATCAGCTGCTCTTTTCTAATACAAGGCCAAAAGTTTCCACTTTGGACTGGTTTCAGTGATTTGGGCACAAATAATACTAGATTTATAAAATGAGTATTTTTTTGCTCCAGATTCTACTTAACCTCCTTTGGATATGACCAAATGCAACATCTCCCATGAACCAGTGAAACCTAGCTACATTTAAATATTTGCGTTAAAATTATATAATTATATTATCTGGTGCAGCTTTATTAATACAGCTGAAAATAAATTTGTCACAAAGAAAAGGCATTTTGAAACTGTTTAGTCCACCTGAGTAACCCAATTTTAAATAACTGAAAATGACTTTAAAAATTTACAAAACATTAGTTACACTGATGTACTGTAGTTACTTTTAGTAAATTAATTTAAAAGGTTTTTAAAATGTGCCAATTAGTGCCATTATGTTGAAAAGAGCCTAATTCGAAGAGCCTCTGAAAACCTACAAACGAGCTTAATTATCAGAAACTTTCAATGGTGATTATTCAAATCGGGGTTTGGTCAGTTTTATGGATGGTACAGGCTTTCCAGCACACCGTTTTTAAATTAACATAAAAGATAATGGAAATTTGATTTGTGATGAACAGAATGCGTTTCAAATTCCTAGATATTTACCACTGATTTGGCAGATTTCAATTAAATTGTACTGAAAAAAAGAGGCCAACCAAGGTAACGTTCCAGGACAAGCTATCTTTATTTGACACAGCTGATGCCCACTCTGCTAAATCCCACTCAGACCCACAGAAAATTGGGCTCATGTCTTCTGCTGGGGCGAGAGCTGTAATTAGGAATGTTAATGCTGGGAACCAGCTAAGATGCCAGGCGACAAAACAAAATGGAATCAATTAAAAAGCAGCTATTAAAGTGTCCGAGGGTCCTCTTCTCATTATGGTGCCAGCACCAAAAGCAGTCTTGACTTCAACAGCAGCATTGCTATATAAATGATGCAGTGTTTATGCCTCCAGCAGCAAAAAGCATGTAAATGTCACAACCAGCCAGACAGAGTCAGCTAGCCAGACTCACGCTCTCTGGGTGTACAATTGCACCAAGGCAAACTGCTGGCTACAGCAGTGCGAGCTGCTTCTGACCGCTGTTTTGGGGCAGGCCATGTGTACAGTAGCCCTCGGTCTGTACAATTGTAATGACTTTAATCACCAAATCATTAGGCGAGCTACATTAATGCATCCTAGCACAATACAGTAGGTCACTCACTTCCAAGATCAGTGGAGGGTTTTATTGTTTTAGCATAAAGCGCTATGTTAGGAACTCTCTTAATGCTGCTAACATTAGATAGAATGTGTAATCCTCTGCTAGGAGGGTACTGCAGTGAGGGGAAAATGTAAATGGATTGCAGCTGCAGTCAACATCTCTTCCACATCAGACTGTTGAAATGAAATGAAATGAAAATTGCTTATCGTCACAAGTAGGCTTCAAATGAAGTTACTGTGAAAAGCCCCTAGTCACCACATTCCGGCACCTGTTCGGGGAGGCTGATACGGGAATCGAACCGTGCTACTGGCCTGCCTTGGTCTGCTTTCAAAGCCAGCGACTCAGCCCTGTGCTAAACAGCCAGATAAACTGGCATAGTTCACCCTTCCCAGAACCTTCTCAACAGGCAATTCCTACCCTGCTATCACATACAGATCTCTCCAATAGTTCAGCCACCAAATGATAATACTCTTTTCAGAAGTCCAAGTGACAGGAATCAACCTTTTGACATTCAGTTTGGAATCAAAATGGTTGCATGCTCCAAAGAATCCCTACAGTGCAGGAGGAGGCCATTTGGCCCTTCGAGTCTGCACCGGCCTTCCAAAGGAGCACTCTAACCAGGCCCACTTCCCCACCCTACCCCCGCGCATTAGTCATGCCAAATCCAGCTAACCTGCACATCTTTGGACTGTGGGAGGAACCAAAGCACCCGGAGGAAACCCACATACACGCAGGGCAAATGTGCAAACTTCATATAGTCACCCAAGGTCAGAATCGACCTGGATTCCTGGCGCTGTGAGACAGCAGTGCTAAGTATTGTGCCACCCTGCTGCTCCGCAAGGAACTTTTCTAATTTTCTCAAATCCGTTCTCAAAACCAGTTACTGTATTAGATTTTTTATAGATTCATTGAATTTAGAGTGCAGAAGGGGGCCATTCAGCCCATCGAGTCTGCACTGGCCCTTGGAAAGAGCACCCTACCCAAGCACATGCCTCCTCCACCCCATCCCCTTCACCCAGTAACCCCAATCAACCTTTATGGACACCAAGGGGTAATTTAGCACGGCCAATCTACCTAACCTGCACATCTTTGGACTGAGGGGGGAAACCAGAGCACCCAGAGGAAACCCACCACACACGGGGAGAACATGCAGATTCCACAGTGACCCAAGCCAGGAATTGAACCTGGAACCCTGGAGCTGTGAAGCAATTGTACTAACCACTATGCTACCGTGCTGCCCACTTTATTAATTTATAGTGCAACACGAAAGCTAATTTTAACACAAAATTATGCTTCTATTTAGTACCTTTCATAATCTCACCTAGCTTTTAAACTAAGCAACTTTTGAAGTTTAGTTGCTGCTGCAATATATGATCAACTAGTTTCTTCACAGGAAGCTCCCACAGACAGCAATGTGAGAGAGTTTTAGTCATATTCTTTGAGTCAGGTACTTTTCTTTGCATAGTGTCACAGAATCCATTACATCCACTTGACGAGACAGACAGGAGCTCGGCTTAACAACTTACCCGAAAGGTGACTCCGCCAACTGCGCAGCACTCAGTACCACACTTGGCATGAAATTTGTGTTCAAATCTCAGTTGTTAGACTTAAACTTATGATCTCCTGATTCAGAGCTGGGAGGGCTATCACTGCCATATAAACTACACGAGACAGAGAAATCCTACTTTAAACAAAGCCAGCCAGGCAAATAAATGTTAGCAATATCCAGAATAATACATAACTCGTGTTAGACAGTTGACTTCACATCATTTCCGAACTTCGGTTAGTGCAAGATTGTGTCTGAAGTAATTGATTCAGTACTTCCACTGCAAAAAGCAAGCACATAATAGGAATAAATAAAATCAGGGTCTTCTCACCCAAAAAGACCTTTTCAATTCATTTTGCACTTCCAGTAAACACGGAAAATCTTTACAACCCCCCCACCTACCACTTCTACTTGTATTGTGGGCAGCACAAGTGGATAGCAGTGTGGCTTCACAGCTCCAGGGTCCCAGGTTAGATTCCCGGCTTGGGTCACTCTCTGTGCAGAGTCTGCACGTTCTCCCCGTGTGTGTGTGGGTTTCCTCCGGGTGCTCCGGTTTCCTCCCACAGTCCAAAGATGTGCGGGTTAGGTGGATTGGCCATGCTAAAATGCTGTCCATAAAGGTTAAATAGGGTTATGGGGATAGGGTAGATACGCGGGCTTGAGTAGGGTGCTCTTTGTAAGGACCGGTGCAGACTCAATAGGCCAAATGGCCTCCTTCTTCACTGTAAATTCTATGATCTATGTTCTATGTAAATTCTATGACCTATTGCTTCAGCTAGCCGCAGGCCCTTCCATCTCTCGCTGTGCCCAGACTCTCAACTGCAACTAGCACCCTGGGCCTCTGCCCGTGGTTATGTGAACAATGGCACAGGTGGTGATCTGGAAAGAGAAAACTAACCTGTAGTTTAAATGCATTTAATTTGTGACAAATTTGCAACTGTGAACTATGGCCACATCACAGGTTCCTTTCAGCTGGTTCAAAATTTTGAAGGAAGACATTCCACAATTATAGAGACTGAAATTCAGCACGCTGCTGTGCAGAGTGGGGTAAATCTCAAATAAGAACAGTGTGAAACAAGTGATAGAGAGTCAGCAGCTCAATTTACATCTCTCCCCATTTCATTTTCCACTGGCTTCAAATCAGAAGAGATGTAAAGTGGGCTGCCTATTGAATAGGCCTATTCATTACCTGCTGTTCATACTGCTGCTCACAGTGAGGATCTACCTCAACAAGCAAGTTCTACATTATGAAGTTTTCCAATATGGTTTTCTATTAGACATGGCTCTGCTTGCACAATGCATATACAATTTTGTGTATTGTATTTAATTATTAATAAATTAAATATAGTAATCTCCCATGGCACTGCTGGTGGTAAGTAAAGAAACAATGCTTTAACTATTACTGCTATCCAGGGAAAACAAAGGGCAGACCCAAGGCTAGAAGCCAGTCGGAGGAAAGTGCCAGGCTTCCACTCTTATTACTGAGTCAGGCACCCCTGCTGAATAGTCTACATTTATGAATGCTGGTGAGGTACAAATGAAGAGCGTTGCCCTTGAACCATCCCTACAATGAGTCACTGCACTGTGGAGTGAAGGAGGGATGGGAGTCAAAGTTCCGAATGTTCCTCCTACAACACTGTCAATCCTGATGATTTACTACCTCGTCCTCACACACCTCACAAATCACCAGTCATCTGCAAATTAACTGAAACAATTGCCTACAGCCTTACTCGCCAATGTGCAGAATGATACCACAATCATTAATCATCCAACATGCGCTGGTAGTGGTGCAAAATGCTGTTGGAATCCACAATAAAAGCCACGGTTAGCTCAAAAAACTAAAAGCCTAAAACGAACCAAAGAAATGCTGCAAGACTGAAATAATTCACTGTGCTTGTTCAAAGCCAAAGTTATAGTTTTAAAATTAATTCATGGGGTGTGCGTGTGACTGGCTAGGCTAGCATTCATTGCCCATTCCCAATAGCCCTTGATAGGTGGTGGTGTATTGCCTTTCTAAAATTGCTGCAGTACAGTAGGTTCGATCAACAACCATAATCTATTCACTGCTTTGGACAAGCAGTTTACCTTTCTGAAAAGCTCAAATCAGATCACAGCCTTGTACCCACCCCCAAACACCTCATTTACTTATTGCTTATACAACACCAACATTGTACAAACCATCTGCAAACACTTAACCCTACCCCACACCTTATAACTAAACAAACTGGTCATTGTCAGACAACAAGGCCCAACAGTAAACAATTGTAGTATGTTCCTCAAAGAAAATTCACAAATCAGTTTATAAGGGCAAGTACATTTCTCAACCTGGAAACTAGATCTCATTAGGGGAAATCCAAATAAGATGCTTGTATCAACTGGCATTTAAACTTGCTAGACATGGTTTATGAGCTCTTACCTAGCCATTAAGAGTACAGAGCAGTGTGTAACCTGATGGCAGGAAACAGAAAAAACAAAGAGAAATGGAAAAACTGCCTTGACCATGACAACCTCTAGTCCAGTCAATTATAATGTAAAAGACAGCACCAATGGATAATAATAATTTTATTAGTGTCGCAACTAGGCTTACATTAACACTGCAATAAAGTTACTGTGAAACTCCCCTAGTCACCACACTCCGGCACCTGTTTGGGTACACAGAGGAAGAATTTAGAATCTCCAAATCGCGCACGGACTTCCCTCTCCCCGCTTTCCTTATTCAGATTCCTTGTGAACCCCTTTGCCTCAGCATACAGCTTATTAACACATTTTGCCATGTCACCCACAATTATCCACAATCAGCTCTTGAAATGCAACAAAGTGGATCACCAATCAATACTACACTTCCATATACCCATGCGATGTGTATCGTCACCCTGAAAAATATACCTGAAAAAGCATTCGAAAAGTAAGAATGAGGAGGTGAAATGTCAGCACTGAATTAACGTTAAACATGTAAAGAAAATCAGTGTAGCTTTTAAACATTCCATCATCCCCAAATTGCTATCACTTGTCCATAACCCAGCAGGTTCTGAGTTGAGCCCAGGCTGACCTTCAGTTCAGTACTGGGAATGCTGTGTGGTTAAAACTGCTATCTTTTGATGAAATATTGAAACAAGATATCAGCCTGCTCAGTTGTATGTAAAGCTCTTCATGGAATTATTTGAAGGAGAACTGGGATCTATCCCAGTGTCTTGGTCAATCCTCAGCCAAAACCAGTTAGTTATTTTATCAGTGCGTGTAAAGTGGCTGCTGTGTTTGCCCACAAAACAAAGGCTACGCTTCAAAAGTTAACTCACTGGCACTGAAGTACTTGGAGACATGAAAGGTGCTATATGAATGCAAGCCCTTTCCTCTCTGGATCACACGTAGCCCATTGCTCTCAAGCTGAAGCGCTCACTTCTGCCAGAAAAAGTGATAATCAGTGGTTTGAAGTGAGGGGGGATAAAGAGAGAGCTATACAGTGCACAAGTATCCTTATTATCTGGGACCAGAAACTTTCAAAATGGAAAGAAAGCTTTATCTGCATCCTGTCATATTTTCCCCACACTAGAAGCACCAATCTAAGCTAAAGATGTCCAATCAGAGGTCAATGGACTCGAGGGGATAGCACGGGTTCATAAAATTGACCGTATCCTATATTAGAACAATGACCACATTTCAGAAGCAGTTCAATAGCTGTGAACCGCTTTGAGAGATCTTGTGGAAATGAAAGACACTACACAAGTTGAAATCTGCTTTCTTTACATGGATTCTTTTGTAGCATTTGGGTCATGTGATGAAGGCTTGCTGAAAACTATGATAACTTCTATTAATGGAGGAAATAATAGTCAGTTTGCCTCGAGCAGGAGTCCACAAACAGCAATGATAGAGAGTTCAGATAATCTTTGTTGCAGTGGTGGTGGTCGAGGGGTAAATATTGGCCAGGGTACCAGGGAGAAGTTTCCAGCTCTTCTTCAAAATAGTTCCATTTAATAAGCAAGTTTGGAATGATAGGCCGTATTAGGTAAATAGTAACAGCTTAGCAAATATAACCCATAGTGTGAGGTCCAGCAATTCAGAAGGTGAAGGCAACTCAATTTTAGTTGCGATTACATTTCCATCTCGTCTGCCCTCTTACCAGTTTTGGAAATTTTAAGCAGCAGTTTTATAGTTGCTGCCTCACTAGTGGACAAATGGTAAATGAGGATAATGGAATGCACAGCTCGGGATACATGTAGATAAATAGAAACCATAAGGCCATAAGACATAGAAGCAGAATTAAGCCACTTGGCCCATCGAGTCTGCTCCACCATTCAATCATGGCTGATATTTTCTCATCCCCATTCTCCTGCCTTCTCCCCATAACCCCTGATCCCCTTCTTAATCAAGAACCTAAAGACACTCAGTGAATTGGCCTCCTCAGCCTTCTGCAGCAAAGAGTTCCACAGATTCACCACTCTCTGGCTGAAAAACAACCTCCTCATCTCTGTGTTAAATGACCGTCCCTTAAATCTGAGATGGTGTCCTCTGGTTCTAGTTTTTCCTACAATTGGAAACATCCTCTCTACGTTCACTCTATCCAGGCCTCGCAGTATCTTGTACGTTTCAATAAGATCCCCTCTTCTAAACTCCAACGAGTACAGACCCGGAATCCTCAAACATTCCTCATACGACAAGTTCTTCATTCCAGGGATCATTCTGGTGAACCTCCTCTGGACCCTTTCCAAGGCCAGCACATCCTTCCTTAGATACGGGGACCAAAACTGTTCACAATACTCCAAATGGGGTCTGACCAGAGCCATATGAAGCCTCAGAAGTACATCCCTGGTCTTGTATTCCAACCCACTTGACATGAATGCTAACATTGCATTTGCCTTCTTAACTGCCAACTGAACCTGCACATTAACCTTAAGAGATTCGTGAACAAGGACTCCCAAGTCCCTTTGTGCTTCTGCTTTCCGAAGCATTTCCCCATTTAGAAAATAGTCTTTGCCTAGATTCCTCCTTCAAAAGTGCATACCTCTCACTTTTCCACCTTGTATTTCATTTGCCACTTCATTGACCACTCTCCTAGCTTGTCCAAGTCCTTCTCCAGCCCCCTTGCTTCAATACTACCTGTCCATCTACAGATCTTTGTTCATCTGTAAACTGAGCAACAGTGCCTTCAGTACCTTCTTTCAGATAATTGAAATGAAAATCGCTTATTGTCACGAGTAGGCTTCAAATGAAGTTACTGTGAAAAGCCCCTAGTCGCCACATTCCAGCGCCTGTTCGGAGAGGCTGTTATGAGAATCGAACCATGCTGCTGGCCTACTTTCAAAGCCAGCGATTTAGCCCTGTGCTAAACAGCCCCAGTTCATTAATGTATATTGTAAAAAATTGTGGTCCCAGCACAGACCCCTGAGGCACCGGCTGCCATCCTGAAAAAGACCCCTTTATCCCCACTCTTTGCCTTCTGCCAGTCAGCCAATCCTCTATCCATTCCAGGATCTTACCCTGAACAGCATGGGCTTTTAACTTCTTTAACAGTCTCCTATGCAGCACCGTGTCAAAGGCCTTCTGGAAATCTAAATAAATCATGTCCACTGATTCTCCTTTGTCTAACCTGCTTGTTACCTCCTCAAATAACTCTTTAACAGATTTGTCAGACACAACCTCTCTTTGACAAAGCCGTGCTGACTCAGTCCTATTTTACTATGCACTTCCAAGTATTCCACAATCTCATCTTTAATAACAGAGTCTAAAATGTTACCAATGACCGAAGTCAGGCTAACCGGCCTATAATTTCCCGCTTTCTGCCTCCCTCCCTTCTTAAACAGTGGTGTTATATTAGCCACCTTCCAGTCCTCTGGGCCCTTCCTACCTCCAGTGATTCCTGAAAGATCATCACTAATGCCTCCACAGGGCAGCACGGTGGCGCAGTGGGTTAGCCCTGCAGCCTCACGGCGCTGAGGTCCCAGGTTCGATCCCAGCTCTGGGTCACTGTGTGGAGTTTGCACATTCTCCCAGTATTTGCGTGGGTTTCGCCCCCACAACCCAAAGATGCACAGGCTAGGTAGACTGGCCACACTAAATTGCCCCTTAATTGGAAAAAATGAATTGGATACTCTAAAATGTTTTTTTTTTAATTAATGCCTCCACAATTTCCTCAGCTATCTCTTTTAGGACCCTGGGGTGTGGTCCATCCAGTCCAGGTGACTTATCCACCTTCATGCCTTTCAGCTTCCCCAGAACCTTCTCCTTAGTAATGGTCACTGCACTAACCTCTGCCCCCTGGTTCTCCTGGAGCTCTGGCATCCCACTGGTGTCTTCCACCGTGAAGACTGATGCAAAGTAACTATTCAGTTTGTCTGCCATTTCTTTGTTTCCTATTATTACTTCTCCAGCCACATTTTCTAGTGGTCCAATGTAAATTTTTGCCTCTCTCTTACCTTTTATATATTTTTTTAAATCTCTTATCTTCCTTTATATTACTAGCTAGCTTGCACTCGTACTTCATCTTCTCCCCCTTATTGTTTTTTCTAGTTGTCCTCTGCTCGCTTTTAAAGGCTTCCCAATCCTCTGGTTTCCCACTAATCCTCGCCACTTTGTATGTTTTTTCCTTAGCCTTTATGCTGTCCTTGACATCCCTCGTCAGCCATGGATGCCTTGTCCTCCCCTTAGCATGTTTCCTCTTGGTTGGGATGAATTTCTGTTGTGCCTCCCTAATAACCCCCCAAAACTCCTGCCATTGCTGTCCCACTGTCTTCCCTGCTAGGCTCCTTTTCCAATCAACTCTAGCCAGCTCCTCCCTCATGTCTTTGTAGTTACCTTTATTTAATTGTAATACCGTTCCATCTGATTGCAGCTTCTCCCTCTCAAACTGCAGGGTAAATTCTATCATATTGTGGTCACTGCTCCCTAAGGGTTCCTTCACCTTAAGTTCCCTAATCAAGTCTGCCTCATTACACATCACCAAATCCAGAATTGCCTGTTCCCTAGTAGGCTCTGTCACAAGCCGCTCCAAAAAACCATCTCTTAGACATTCCACAAATTCCATTTCTTGGGATCCACTACCAGCTTGATTTTCCCAGTCCACTTGCATATTGAAGACCTGTATGATTATTGTAATATTGCCTTTTTTGCATGCCTTTTCTATCTCCTGATTTATTTTCTGCCCCACATCCTGATGGGGGCCTGTACATAACTCCCATCAGGGTCTTTTCACCTTTGTGATTCCTCAACTCTACCCACCGAGATTCTATGCCTTCTGATCCTGTATCACTCCTTGCTATCGATTTAACTTCATTCCTTACTAACAATGCAACCCCATCCCCTTCGCCCATCTGCCTGTCCTTCCGATAGGACATATATCCTTGGATATTTAGATCCCAGCCCTGATCCCCTTGCAGCCACGTCTCTGTGATGCCCACAACATTGTACCAGCCAATTTCAATGTGCGCAACAAGCTCATTTACCTTGTTCTGTATACTGCGCGCATTTAGGTACAACACCCTCAATCCTGCATTGGCCACCTCCCTTTTCACACTCTCCTCAGTCACTGTACCCTGTACTGTGGCTCTTTTTGATTTTTGACTTCTTTGCCTTACACTTTCCCTCTTACTGCTTTTTGTTTCTGGCCCCGTCTTACCTCCCTCCAACTTCCTACATTGGATCCCATGGAAACATGGATTTAAACTTCATCTGTGGTCTTCATGGGTCAAAGCTGCTCAAAATGTACAACTTGGACAGTGCTGCGCAATAAGGTTCTGAAAGTGCAGATTTGAAAATATGATCTAACCTGTGAGATGGTGTGTACTTTATTATTCTTCACCCAACTATGACCTAAGGATAGACAGAAATTCCTATGGCTCAATAACATTAAATAAAATGTGAAAAATTAAAGAAAACTAGGCGAACAAGGTCTCCCACCCACCACTCAGTTGGGCTGAGGTGACATTCAGTAGTCCCTGTATGAATACTTATTCGAGAGTTAAACAGCTTTTCCAATCTGGGGCCAACACAGTAACAGTGCTGAAATAAACATGGTTGGAAAGATGTTGATAAAAGATTAGATTCGGTTGGTGGGGGGATGCTGGTGGAGGAGACAGTTTCACCATTCTAAACTGAGGAAACAATTTCCTAGCTTTCTTCCATTTCCAGGAGTCCCACATTTTGCAAGATCCGAAGTTTGAAAAGGTGGAGAGGAGAGAGAACAAGGTGCCAGAAACCCTGTGGCAATCAAAATAACACAAGCATCCAGTTGCAGAAGCAGTTATGGAGAGCGTGTTACTGATCAGAACTAATGATATCCAAAACACAAGCATCACTCTAGCCTTTTTCTCCCCATGGGAATGACACTGCTGTCAGTGATCATTCTGTCAAACGCTCCACTAGGAATATTACACCATTCTTCACAGACTGACATCAGTGATACCTTAGACCTAATTTTTTTTATAGCAAGACACATCCCCCCCCCCCCCCCCCACCACCACCCACCCCCTCAACAATCCCCGGCCAAGTCCCAATAAAGGAAGTTGACCAAAAATAAGAACCCTGGCATATTAGCAGTTGAGCCACTAAATTACCATTCGTTAAATTGATTGTTACATCTCCTGCCCCCTTCCCCTGGGACTGACATTTTATATGATGCACGCCATGTAATCTGTGGCCAGCAGGGAGCTGTGAATAAGCATAAATTTTTTAAAAGACCAATTAGCTGCTGCATGCACCAACATGTACCTTACTGCCACTGATAAGTAGGCACACGGCCTGTTTCAGCAAGGATAAAATAAAAAACCTTCCATGTGGTCTTTAAATTTCTCTTTCTCCACACACTCCTTTCCGAGGCAGCTAAACAATAGATTATTCCGAGCTCACCCAGCAACATGATGCCAAGTTGAGGGACAAATTCCAAACAAGAAGCAACAGTTTGTTCAAAATAAAACGAGCGACACTACGATGCGCTGCTTGGAACCTCGACACTAAATTATAGAACTAATATCAAGGACGGGATAACAAAACTGATGTCCGCTTCTCAAACCCCAAACATCTCCCATCGCAGCAAACCATCTCGAACATTCAACATCTTCATGCTGGCGTTTGTCCTTCCCAATCATTACTTTTCTTTGATGTTAAAAATTGTAACACAGAACCCAAGGCAGCCATGTGGAGAAATCAACTACCTAATCTTGCACAATTCCTGAATTAATAACCAAAAGCCCTCAGGTACTCCCCAGAGTGAGAAAGCTCTGTGCCTGTTGGCACTGAGAACCTGAGAGGAGGTACTGAATAATATTTTCTCTCCCATTTGTAATAATACAGTACGTTCTGTCTAGAATAAGATAAAGTGTAAACTCTGGAAAGACAATGCAATGGATCAGTGGGTAAGGGCACTGTATGGTATAAACACTCTGCCACACAGAGCACCAGAACCCAAGTTTGTTTTCTAGTTCATGTCGAGTTGGCTGATCTCACCAGGGTAGCTGGTGAGGGTTTTACAAGAGCAGTAACCTCAATGCCCCGTGGCTAGAAAGATGGAAGAGGAGTGAAAAGAAAAACATTAACCAGGTCTCTCGATCTTAACGAGGAGGCCGGGCACAAACCTGCTGAAAATTATAATATGGATGTCCAACAAGTATAAGATCAGACTGGGTTCCCCAGTGACATTCTGCAACCTCGAATGTTACAAATGGGCACTTGAGCAAAATATTGCAGTTTTGCCTTCACCCATGTAACTTGCGGTCCAAAACCTGGCACCTTCAAGGAGGAGTGAAAACTGGAAGTAAAGATTAGAACAGTCACCTCTTAATTTTTTTGCCAGCATCATCTCCCCTCCCCACTCAGCAGGAAACACATCATATCACAGTGATGTACAAGAGAATAGGTTAAGAGAAACACCGGCAGGGTGTCACTTCTGAATGAATTTTTGCCCCGAGCCTTGCAGGAGGTGGCCACAGTCAGGTAAAATTACCTGTCCCAATTCTGGCGACCCTTTTCTCTTTCTTCCTCATCTCCCCCCCATCCCCTCAAATCGCAAACCCAACTCCAAGCCCATTGCTTCTGCAGCTTTCAGCAGCTCCTTTCCACACTCCCATCACACCTAACACCCCCAGGCTCATTCTGCCAGAGTTGGCTGGTTTTATTTCTGTTTGACAAAAAGTACACAGAAGGTATTCCATAGTCCATCCAATTACTCAAAGACAACAAATTTACAATCGACAATTCTTCCTAATAAAAAGGATCATTTTTCTTTTATTGAACATCAAAAGGAGTCCGAGAATACATTCTGTTTCTGCTGCAACTTTTAATCCTGCATTGAAAAATCAGCAGCACCCTGGAGCATCATTTATGTGCTTGTGCTTCATGTGCAAGTCGCCTAAACAATGGCAGCGAGCTGTTCAATTGTGGAAATCATTGCAGGCCAATCAAATGTACACACAGCAATCACTATGATGCTATTTCAACACAGACTAAGGATTGGGCCCATGGTACACCAGATTCTGCTTTAATTCTGTGATATTATAACAGATTGTTTATAATAATGTAATTTTTCTTGAAGACTTTCAGAATGAAGAAACTACTTTGCTTCCGAACACTCCATTCTCCCACCCACTCCAACAACCGCACCACCTTGTCAAAAGAAATCCTCATTTCCAAAAATGCACCACACCCTCCAAGTGGAGTTGACAACAACTCCACTTGAAAATATTGTTTCAATGGTGGTGGTTGGGACAGGAGGGGTGGTGACAATGGCAGGAGGAGCAAGGAACAAATTCCTAGTAGCAGCAATTATGTCACAAACCACACAAGTATATAAATTGGCAACAAGTCCAGCAGTTGCAGAGTTCAAAATAAATCCTTGTGGTTGTGGTTCATGTTCGACTGCTGCCCAACAACCACACTTGAGGCAATTTCCATTGGCCCTCAGCTACTCCACAGCATGCATTGTTTGATTTAATATTGTTCTTTTAACCAACTACTATTTCTTACCAGACAAACAGTATTCAAAACAACAATGCAAATTCCTGGCATCACTAAAAAGCTTTTTCCTGTATCACTGGCTCTTCCTGTCACATGAAGGAAAAAGCTCAGACTCCCATTGTAACACCGATTCGACCCCCGCCAGTGATACAACTTGCTTTGAGAACAAAGGGCATTCGGCTCAACAAGTCACTTCTAATTTAGACAAATTAACTCAGCATACCCTTTCATCCTTTCTCCCGGCAAAAACATGAATAATTTCTCACTGTTTAAGAGCACCGGGGTTATTGTGCAGGGTCTCACACAACTTTAAAGACACAGCCACCACTGCTAGCGACTGTGGGATCCAGAGAGAATACCAATTACTGTTGCTTCACTTTCCCAAGACCAAAAGCATCAAAGCCCCTCACCTGTTATAACCCCTTCTAAAAAAAATGTACACTATTGGACTCTAATAAGGCTGCCCACTTTTCACAATACAGTAATACATGACAGATGGGAGTTTTTTTCGCGATCCAACGTTCTGCAATTTGCATGATTTTTTTTCTTATCCCTGCAGTCTATTTGGGGATGCATTTATCTTCATTATACAAGTAAAACATTAACTATAAGAATGCCAGCGGCCTAACAAAAAAATTAAAATATGAAAAGGATCAGGATGAAATTGCCTAGATATGTTTATTTGACAAGTTGGTGGAAAAGCTTGGGTCTCCTGACCAACCATAGCGATCTTCCATAACCAACCCAAGGTAACTGCCCAGCTACCAGCTATTGTTTTATATGTTCATATTGCACCATAGATTAACGCAACCTTTATTGCCCTGTTAAAAAAATGCCTCCGACAGAGAACAAAGTAATTGACTTCCTATCACACAATCCAAGTGGCATTAACAATTTCACAGAAGTAAATACAGACTAAAACCATCAATAGCATAATGTATTGTATGGAGGGTCCGACCATTGTATTTCACAATCACAATTATTCAGCTGCTCATCAAGCCAGGGGCTCCAACCCCACCCCCTTGCCCGCAACGGTTACATTCAAGCACGTTTTTTCTTTAACAATTATGACTAAAAAACTCTAAAATATAAATAGCATTTGTAATTTTAAAGTGGAATGCATCAGCACAAAGTCTTGGTTGAAGCTATAATCCTAAACTTAGTTACTTGATGGGGAGCCCCCCCCCTCCCCAAAATTCTGCCATCAAAATACAGCCTGTTAACTTTAAAGCTAGAAAACACAACATATTTTAATATTTACTTCCACATTCACAGTATCAAAGACTTAAGGACAGGAAATATTTTTTTGAAATTGCCATAATAGTTACCCGAAACAACTCGCGCCACAAAAACATTAAAAGTTAAAAGGCTGCTTGGAAGATCAGAAGAAATTAAAGGACGCCTACTTTTTTTTAAAAAGATGAGTTAAAAAGTAAAAGGATGGTCATTGTTATATTAAAAAATCCAAAAAGTTAAATGGATGTTCACTTTTTAAAAACAGATATGGTAAAACTTAAAAAAACAAAGGATGCACATGTTAAAAAAAAGCAGGAAGAATTAAAAGGATGTTCATTTCAAAAAAGGATCATTAATTTTTCTTCCTCTCACTAAACAAGATATGTGAAAAAATAAACAAGGATGTACCATTTTTTTCAAATACCAAGATTTTTTTTAAAAAGATGCGCACTTTAAAAAAAAAAGGCCAGAAAAATTGAGAAGGACACTCGACTTAAGGGGGGGAAAATAAGACAAGCAAAATAAAGACAACAAATAAAAATAACTGGGGTTCAAAACATTTTCATCAGCTGTTGCACATCACACAAAGGAAGACATTCCCTGCTTCAGAGGAGGAATTATCAAAGAAATTCATAGGTAATTTTATGCCAGGAGGGTATGAAGGAAAAGGCAAGCTGGTGGTGCAGGGGAAGATGATTTGAGAGGGGGTGGGGGGAGAGGTGATCGAGGGGAGGGGGAGAGGTGATCGAGGGGAGGGGGGGAGGATCGAGGGGGTGGGGGGAGAGGTGATCGAGGGGGTGGGGGGAGAGGTGATCGAGGGGAGGGGGGAGGATCGAGGGGAGGGGGGGAGGATCGAGGGGAGGGGGGGAGGATCGAGGGGAGGGGGGGAGGATCGAGGGGAGGGGGGGAGGATCGAGGGGAGGGGGGGAGGATCGAGGGGAGGGAGGGAGGATCGAGGGGAGGGGGGGAGGATCGAGGGGAGGGGGGAG